>NC_026002.2:46251232-46318276 GCF_000442705.2 Elaeis guineensis
GGGTTAAACGATCAATACGATTGACATTTAATCTAGTGCCAGTGTTGCAGGAGGATCGATTAGCAATTTGATTGCTAATTGGTTTAATTTGATTAAGTCAATGGGTTAAAATTAAGTTTAATTAAATATGATTTAATTAATTTGGTTTGGACTTGATTGGATCAAGTTCAATTGGTTTATTGGATAAGTCAAGTGCAAGGAAAAACTAGTCCTAGTTCAATTAGGACTAGGGTCAACCTAATTTCTAATTGATTAAAAATTAAATTAGATTTAAATATAATTTAATCTAAATTATATTCTTAATTAGATTAAAATCTATTTTAATTGGATTGATTTGGTTTTGATTTGATTTGGTTTGAGAAACCAAATTTGAACAAGTCATAGATTGAACCTTAGTAAGACTAGGATTCCACCTTGCGCCACCTTAGCCTCCCACGCCCACTCTCTCTTATTTTGTATGATAAAACCTTTTCTCTCAGGCCTTCACGCATGCCCAAAGCTTTCCACTCTTTCTTGCTTACATGGTGGTTGGGGACCAAGTCAAAGAAGGAATTAGTTTGGATTTTAAATTCTATGAGATAGAATTTTACGAAACAAAAACTCTTTTTTATGGTATTGATTTTACCCTAAATTTTTTCTTAGATTTTTATGGTTTTATGGCACATATTATGCACCCTTTTCTGGTGGTCCATGGTAGAAAAAGGAGGGGGCACCCAAGAGTTGGGCACCCCTTGTCTTGCCCTATTGGATTTTTCTTGACTAGGTATTTGACCTAGACAATGATTCTTCATATCTCTTTATTTAAGATGAATTTCTCTTAATATTTTCATAGATTATAGATAATTGAGAGTCCTTTGGGCATGTGAAAAATATGAAGAAAGAGCATTGGGGCATGGAGATATATAGATACAAAATTAAGTGTCTGGGTTAGAGCAAAGAGAAGAAGAAGATGGTCTTCTTCTAGGATTGCTGAGTTCACCACTTTCCTTCCTCCATCTATGAGTTTTCTGAGAGTGTCTTACATATAAAGCTCCTTCTCCTACTTCTCATCTTTGAAAGAGTCCAAATCAAGAAGAAGAGGCATCTGATTGACTATCAAAGAAGGATCAGCACAGTACTAGCATACTGTGCTGATTTTCTGGACTAGGACTTCTGATCGTGATTCGTGGGCTTATGTGGATGACTCCTAGAGGTCAGATGCATGTGTGGCTCACAACATAATCCTCAAACCTAAATCAGTAAAGTTAGAATGTCTAACTTGCAAGGTAATAGATCTGATCTATTATATTTTACATACATTAGATGTAGTATAGAAACATGTTGATATGATCAACATGTAGTTCTTGCTCTTTATATTTTAATTTTTGATTTAATATCATGTAATAATCATGTAATAGGATCTTAGATCTAGGGATTCTCTAATTTTATAAGATAAATTTTGATTTATTTTAGTCTTTCGCTGTCTGATCTTGAAAAAGTTTCAAGATCTAATCCTGAAACCCTAGATCTGGTTCCTTCATGTCCCCCCTAAGAATCTTCAATTTGAGAATGCTAATGCAATTACTAAACTTTGAAGTGGTAGGATTCTTAAGAACCATGTCAAGATCAGATGAGAGAGGCTAGTACTGATGCTAGCCAAAATGAGAATTTGGAAGAAGAGGTTAACTGAGACTAACCAATAGAAGAATCTGAGCCTGAAACTGGTACCGATGCTGGTTCCAATTTGAATAAAAAAGATAAAGAGAAGAAGAGCACCGATGATTTATCTGAGACATATAAACCAAGAGTTCCATTCTCTTCAGCCTTAGAAGCTGGTTCTTCTCATAAAAAGCAAGGAGAATGCAATGAGAAACTAATGGAGTTGTATAAACAAGTTCATATTAATCTATCCATCCTCGATGTGATTCAGCACGTTCTGACTTATGCAAAATTTCTTAAGAAACTCTACATGCAAAAGCGTGAATCAAGAATAATAGAGAGAATTATGCTGTCTGAGGATGTCAGTGCAGTCTTGTTGAATCCATTATCTTAAAAAATGAAAGATTCTGATGCTCCTTTGATTTCATGTGTTATAGGAGGCATCACCTTTGATCGAGCCTTGTTAGACTTAGGAGCTAGTATCAACCTACTTCCAACCTTGATCTATGAAAAATTTAGGATTGAGAACTGAAACTCATGTTGGTTATTCTGTAATTAGCTGATAAATCTGTAAAGATGCATATGGTCTGGTTGAGGATGTCTTAGTTAGAGTGAATCAATGTTATTTTCTAGTAGACTTTCTCGTACTTGATATGGAACAATCCCAAGAGCTGAACCAAAATTCTATAATTTTAGGTCATCTATTCTTGACCACTGCCAATGCCAATATCAATTTTAAAACAGAAGCCATAAATAGTTTTTTTTGAGGATCAAAAGGTGAAAATTAATATTTTTAATACCTTAAAATATACTCAGAAGGAGAAAAATTATTCGATAGTTGCATTAATAGATAAATTAGTTAAATCTGATTCCTTCTTATAATTAATAAAAATAATTTTCTAGATGAGCCTATTGAAGAAATTCAAGTTCAGGAGGTGAATGTCCTATTTGATTCACCTCATCCATCTTACCCACTAAAATTTGTCCAATCCTATATTCGACATAGGGTAGATGAACTGATCTGCATTTTGTTTGATTGAAGATGATAAATTTATTACTTTCTGGAGGGCAATCCAGCTTTTGCTTTTTGATATCTTTTGCATTTTGTTTAGGTTAATCGAGTCTTTTTTAGTATCTTTTGTAGAAATTTGAAGATAATATTGGCTAAGTTGGGGGAGAATCAATTTTGAAAAGACTTATGGATCAGATGACATCTCTCTTTTTTTTTCTCTTTGTATGCATCTTTTTTTTTTTCATTACTTGATTGAGGACAATGTCGATTAAGTTGGAAGGAGAGAATAATAAAAAAAAAATTTAAGTCCTCAAGTAAGTTAGTATTTACCATTTAAGCACCTGATTACACTTAAGAATTGAGTTAAACCAAACATTTAAAAAAAAATAAATTTGATGCACAGACCAGAGAGTTTGTGAGATATTGAGGGATCAAGTATTAAGAAAATCTAATAAAAAGTTAAGTTTAAAACTTAAACAGTTTTCTTTAAGCATTTCTAAATTTTTTTACCAGCATTAAAGAAGCGTTTACTTCCTATGAGTTTATGTAGGGTAACTATATATTTTTTCATATGTATATAAAAATAAAAAAAAAATTTAAGTACTTCATGCTGAGTAATCGGGCCTCTTTGCCTAAGCAAGTATTGACTTTCGTGTCAAAAGGTATGCAGGATAAAGAAATTTTGTTGTAAAGCTAGTTTAACTCGTAGCCTATTTGATTCGAGCAAGTAAGTTCGAGGGATATCTAGTGCCCTAAACCATCTGGTTTAGAAGTCATTGACTGAAAATTTGCTACATGAGTCAGACAGAAAGCTTAAGAGATTAAGACACTCAATAGTGATACAATATTAAATAATAATAATAATAAATGAAGGACAAAAATAATAATATACTTGTCCATATGAAGGTTAATGATTTGGAGATAAAGGTAGAGATAATTTAGAAAAAAATTAAAAAATTTAGTATTTTTAGCTTAACTTTCACATTGATTAGTACTAATACCTAACAACATACCTCACTCATCTTCTACTGAACATCAGTGGCCTTTTTTAAAATTATCTGATAAAATTTAAAACTCTAAGTTAAATAGTACTTAATTCTAAATCTTTTTTTACTCAAAGATGAGCAAAGTTTAAATTGCGAGGTATGATAAGTTGTATATTTTTATATTTATTTTAGATATTTTTGATAATTAATGGTGCTAATATCTTCTAAAAATCTAATTTTATAAATAAATTAGATTTTTTTATAAAAAATAAATAATTTTAAAAAAATATAAAATTATAGTATATTTATGAAAAATAGATATCAAGTTAATTGAGCAATTTAAGTATCAAAATAATAAAAAATTAATGAGTAATTTAATTCATATTTTTTCTATTTTTCAAACATAAAGTTCCAGCAAAATCAAGCCAAAATACCTTAAAATTTATTTTTTTAGCCTTTGATGCATGATGGACCGGCTGCTCGGTCCACAGAACCAAAGGCATGATCCACAGAAATAGTTCATGGTGCACGACGGGTTTATAGGAGGGCGGCTCATTTTTGCATGATCGAATAGTTAAAATTATGCCAGATATGCGATCGGACTGCTGAGGATGCATGTTACCATATCAAGCGATGGTGGCCCACTTCCAATGTGCGATCCGATGGCCCAAGTCGATCCTAAGCCAGATCCAATGGTTCATGTTCATTTTTAGCTAAGAATTAAATTCTTTGCACCATTTGATGGCCAAAAACCAATTTGATGAGCGATCCAACAGCTGTCATTCTTTCGACTGTGAATAGGAAATCTGATGCGTTGATCAATGATCCAAAATCGATCCAGTGAAAGATTGGATGGCCAGCACTGATCTCGATCATGATAACAAGATAAATTATGATTTTTGGGTTGATATGGGTGATCCAAACATGATCCAACAATCATAATTAAGGGACACGAGTTTAACATGATTTTGAGGAGTTTTAGGACTCCATTTGCAACCAAAAAATGGTGAAAAATTTACCTATAAATAAAGATTCTAAAAATAGTAAAAAAAAAAAATTAGTAAAAAAAAAAAATTAAGAGAGATTTAGGGATCCAAGGGGAAGAAGAAGAAAAATCAGTTCGCTCCATAGAGTATGAAAAAATAAAGAGAGGTCATCAACCATCTTTCTGATGAGACTGCACCAATCAACTTCAGATCTTTGTTATAGTTTTAATTTTTTTATTTTATTGTTCTTCTTAAATTTTACTTTTAATTAATATAAAATTATTTTTTATTGTACTTTAAATTTTTATTTTTTATTTTTATTGCAATTAGATGCTAAGATCTAGTTAGTAAATTTTAGTATCAATTTTTTTTATACTCTTTAAATTTTATTATTTATTTTTATTGTAAGTAGAAGCTAGGATCTAAATAGTAGATCTTAGTATCTGATCTATTTTTTATACTTTTAATTTTTATTTTTAGCTTAAATTACTTTTCTTAAAATTTTATTTTCTTTTTATAAAATTAAGATTTCAAATTAAAGTACCATCTTCTCTATGGATATGATCCGACTCACTATTTTCTATGTATTCTTAATTTTTTGAAAAAAAGTCAAAATTAGTTTGGTCATCATGATATCCTAACGACAACATCGCGATCCTATCATTGGCTGATACATTTTATATTTTTAGGACTTATCTTTGTACTTGTAATATTATTAAGGGACTTTATATTTCAATCATGTTTATATGTTCATGATTTATCCTAAAAATTAATAAAGATGATTTTATTTTTTTTAAAGGTGTTAAAAATTTAAGACATACATTATTAGTGGTTAGTTTCTAAATACTTTTGATCAAAGGATCATCACAAAAGATAGTGAATAATCTATTTAAGATCGATGCACTATTCACCTCTCTTATGGACAGATGAGTCTCAAATCTGCAGTGTAAAGATGCTGCGGTGAAGTGTGGATGGTTGTTAGAGAATAACTTATACCGAACGTGACCAATATGAGAAATCACTTGGATGTCTACTCACTCATCAGTGGTTATCTTGATGCTGCAGTGGTGTGAGTGGTCCTTTGACCTATGGTGTCATCAGCTATTCATAGTGAGGCTACTGAGTTTGACTGCATATTTTCTTGGTCCCTAACCATTTAGGTACTTACTGTGTATGTTGGCTTCAGCAGGTTCAGATCTGCTATTAGGAGTAGGATGCACCTAGAAGAAATTTATCGATCTTGGTAGAAAAGAAGAATACTACGTGATTTGCGAGACTGAGTTTAGAAAGTCTTTAGCTAAAGCAAGTGTGAATACTGAAAAAGAGTTCTTATGGGATTCATAAGTGAACTCGAGTCAAGCCAATCTAGCATATAATTGGTGATGGCATCTGATGAGTTTTTTATGACCTCCTTCAAGTCGGAACTCATGATAGAAGGACTGAATCATACAATAACTGTTTCAAGAGATTTATACTTTTATTCTACTGAGTTATCACTACATACCATTAGATATCACTGATGGATTATGAGACTCATCGACATCATCTTGATGATCAATAACCCTCGAAGGATAGAATTGGAATTGTTCCAACCCATCGGAAGGAGTTTTTATTGAAAAATGTAAGCAATTTCATGCATATATTTCAAAAAATTTTTGAAATAAAATACAGTAAAAAATAACTAGATTAATCATATTAATCTAACATGCATATGATCTAATCATCAAATCAATCCACTCTAGGATATATGACATGATATGTTATATATAAAATCTGAAATAATCATATGATAAAATTGCATGTATGGTTGTAGGCGATAGATCAGATTTACACCTATCTGAGTTTAGACTCAATACCTGAGCATGGGTCGAGATGTTTCTTGCTGGTAGCTCACAGCTGCACATGCATCGAGCCTCTACGAAAGTCCACTCGAAGTTTTGATCTGATCTATCTTCTCGAGAGTGCTAGCTCACGCGAAGACCTTCTTCTTGGCTAATCTAGATCTTTTCTTCAAATCTCTGAAATCTTTTCAAAGATTGAAAATGAACTTTTGAAGGAGATGAAGAGATAAAAGAAAGATGGAGAGGAGACTATCTTCTCTTTTCTTTTTCTCTCTTCCCAAACCCATAGGAAAAAACCCTAGAAGACTAGGTTTTGCGCACACACCAATAGAGAGGACTCTCCTCTCATTTTTTTTTCACTAAGAACTCATGCCCCAGACCCCAAACATGAAGAGCACTCTCTCTACTTTCTTACATGCTCAAAATAAAAATAAAAACCCCTTTTTATTAGTGTATAAGGAATAAAGGTGAAGAGTCCTAGAGATCATGGACTCTTACAAGATGTCACCTCCTCTCATCTATTAATGCCAAAACATGCCCAAAAAAATATGGGACACCCAATCCCATATTTTTTTATAGTAAACAATTCTCTAGATAATTTCTTATAATAAAAATTTCCTCAAAATATCACACATATAAGGAGAAAAAAATAAGTTGGCGGCAAGGTTTTGTAGATAATGTCAAACATTATCTGTATGGTGTCAAATTCAAATCTAAGTTGAACATACCACTTAAAATCAGATCTTATCCAAATTTGAACATGAGATAGAGATGGAAAAGAACTCTTTAGCATGAAAAAAATCTCATACAAAATAATTTTATGCATGGAGAAAGATGGCATCCATTGTAGGAGGCACAAGGGAGAAGAGTCCAATGCAATATGGACTCTTAATTTTTTTATTTGAATCCAAACCAAATCACATCTGGTTTAGCCCAAATAAAATACATGAAACTCAATCTAATTAGATTCATAAATTTTTAATTAAATCTTAATCAAATTAAAAATTGATTAAACCAAAGTTCTGATCAAATTAGGAACAATTCTTTCTTAGCGATTTGGTCATCTCATAGCCTAATCGGATCAAACGTAATTGAATATAATTCAATTAGATTTTATTTAATCCTCTTTGCTCAATCAAATCAGTAATCTAATTATTAATTAATTCTCTATTAATTGACTAACACTTAGTAAATAAATTTATTATAATTTTTGTACAAGGTTAATCATCAATCGAATTGATGATTAAGCCCTTGAATGATTCTCAATCTTGATCAACCACATGATCAGTCAAAATTTTTTTTTGAGTGTGACTTCATAGGTTTGAATCTAAGTCAGTAGTATAAAAATAGATTTTTAAACCAATCAATGTAACCATCTAGCAATAAGATCCAATGTCTGGACAGGTCAAATGATGGCGAAGCAACATTCAAGAATCTACAGACATATGGTTATCGTATAATTCATCCCTTCGATCTTAATACTTGAGGATAACCTAGGATTTAACTATCAATCCTAGATAAGTCATCCACATTATATTTCAATCTTTCAAATCCATCACATAGATTATTCGGGCCTAGATTTTGCTAAATTAAAATACATTGATACATTAACTCCTACTAATTTAGAGTAGTCAATCCCATCTTTACTCATGCACCGACTTAACAAGTACTTAACTGCACCCAAAAATCTTCCATCACTGAATTATAAATTCAGATTGTTCGATATCAAAGTACAGTGAGTTGCTTGCAAGTCACCGTGGTGATCTCAAGTCAGAGGGATATTTATTACCATACCCTTTGTGAGATTCTATTGACGGTAGAGTGCTTTGTAGTTGGTCACATTCAGTGACGATGTACTCCTATATCTTACTTGCATGCCATACTAGTATCTCCACACCATCTGATTACGAGGACAATCAATGCATATGGCACATAATAACCTTCACTTGATATCGCTATCATCCTAGTGATAGCATATCATTTGGTCGCGAATCAGTTTAAGGACTACATGATAAATCCTCTTTTATCGATCAAAGTAGTCCTAAAGACTTCATCACAATACAGAAGTTCATTAGAAGATATAATCTTATGATAAAAAAGATCAAATAACTTTTATTATTGATCAATTCATATACATTTATAATTAGTACAATCGTCAAATGATTGGCTTTAGGACATATTTTCCAACAACTCCCACTTAGACTAAAGCCAATTAGTATAGTATCATATACCCATCTTCGATTGATCATCTCAGAACTCCTAAATATCGAGGCTTTAGTAAATGGATTGGTTAGATTTTTATTTTTATCGATCTTCTAAAGTTCAACATCACCTCAATAATTTTTTTTGAATAAGGTGGTAATGATGGAAAATGCTTAGTAAGCTAATGAGACTTCAACTCCTTGGTATGAGCTATGGCTCCAGTACTATACAATACAGCAGGACCATCATCAAAGGATGCCACTCCTAGCTTGCCAGTGAACTTACACAATCACATAGCTTCCTTATGAGCATCGAACGCGGTAATGCACTCTGCTTCACACATTAAATTTGGCTATATTTTTTTGCTTGAAATTTTTCAACAGATTGCTCCATTAGTTAGGATAAAGATAAATTCCAATATGTTCTTGCTATTATTATGTCCAACTAAAAATTAGAGTCATACTCTACAAGTTTTAAGTCAGATTCTCCATAATCGAGTCATCAATTTTTAATATTTCTCAAATACTTAAGGATGTCCTTTCAATGATTCTCACCCGAATCTTGCAGGTATCCACTCACTACCTTAGTGAGTGTACCATATCCTATCTCATACATGGTGTACATGATAGAACAAACTCTACTCATAAACATCCTATGTATGTTGGACTGGGATAACCTAAGTAGTTTTTTAGATTTATCTCTATAGATCTTCATCCTTAGGATGAGGGATGCTTTTTCCAAAATCTTTTATGAAGAACAATAATAACAGCGAAACTTTTATTCTCTGTAATATAAGAAATGTCATTCTCAATTAAAAAAATTTTATTTACATACAAAATAAGAAATACACTCATAGAATTATTAACCCATTTATATTGGTATGGTTCTTCTTCATTCTCAATGAAGCCATGCATTTTGATCACTTATCAAAGTACATGTTCCAACTCTGAAATACTTAGCATTGCTACAGGAGAAAATATCTCATTATGGTTAATACCATAATATTGACGATATCTTTAGGCAACCAGATGAGCTTTGTAGGTCTCCACATTCTCATCTACACTCTCTGATCCTATTGAAGATCCACTTACACCCTATGAGATTTACTCCTTCGAGTGGATCAATGAGTGTCTATACACTGTTGACCTTCATGGAGTCCATTTCGGACTTTATGGCTCCAAGCCACTAATCGGAGTCGGACCTCTACATGATATCCATGTAGGTGATCAGACTTTGTTGTTCTCATCGAGTTCAACAGGATCACATCTCGGATGTGGATATCAAAGTGTCTATCCGACGGATACAATACTCTACCGAATCTCCTTAATGGTGCCTCTACAATGAGATTGGGTTTGATCTAATCAAGCCTAGTTCTATGAGTTTACTAGATTGTGTCTATTCTTCTACCTATTGAACTTCATAAGTTCTACATTAAAGGTATCAGTTCCTTCATTAAGGTACTTCTTTTCTAAAATGAATGCTGAATAACTTTCATTCTTTAGTAAGGTAGAAGTTATATCCCCTAGATTTTTTGGAATTATCCTACAAAATAATACATATAGGATCGAGATCCAAGCTAATCGGTCTGCAAATGCTTGACATAAAATAAATACTATCAAATTCTAAGGTAAGAAAGTATCAGCTTACATCAAGTCTATATCTCATATAGAGTCCTTGCGATTGATTAGTTCGAAATCTAGTTCAGAACATGACAAGTAGTCTCAAGAGCATAACCTTAAAAGGAGACTGGCAGACTAGTAAACCTCATCATAGATCAAACTATGTCTAACAAATTCGATTCTAATAAGAGAAAATCCTATTCTTTTCTAGATATGTCAAAAACTCATCAAAAAAATATTCTCTTCCTTGGTCTGATCGAAGAGAGTATCAATGTTCTTCCCAGTTAATTTTTTATCTTATTATAAAATTATTTAAATATTTTAAATAATCTAAATTTATGATAAATATGTTTGTAGATCCAATACATCAGTATGTATCAGACTCAAAACATCATTGGCTCATTCATCTTTTCCAGCAAAAGGTAACTTGATCATGTTACTAAGAAAATAGGATTGATAGGTTGACAATGATTTACAATCATTGACTTCGAGAATTATCTCCTATTTATCCTATTCTTGTTTATATGATCAAGCCTACAATACAAAAGATGGATATCTATAACATTATCTACTCTAAAAGTTTTGTTTGGTGTGTATAATATACTAACAGGTTGTATAAAAGTCATTTCTTAATTGTCCACATGATTTTGATATTATTCATAATGGTATCACAAAAATCATTAGATAATAGTGATAATCACTAAAACGATATTGTTAGAATTGAAAATAGGCTTGATGATTTCTAAAACTAGGATTGAAACATGACTTCCATCTCTAATGTTCAGAAATCTCTTGCTGTTTTCAATCTTTCTACTAACCTAAAGTCATTGCAACAATTTGTATGGACTTTCAATATCCAATATCTAGGTAGTAGTGTCACATATAGAAAAATCACAAGGTGTTATCATATAAGTAGCTTGTTCAGCAACCATTTGCTAATTTTTCTTCTTTAGCTTGTTCAGATCAAGAGACTCTGCTAGACTAGGTTAATCTTACACTCTTTTGACATTTTAGGCTCATCAGCCCAAGCATGACTCTTTGCACCTTCTTTTTCTTTTTCTTTCTCAAAGGATTATTGTCCTACTGAAGATACATCTCCAGAAGTATGAAAGAACACCTTCAATATTTGAAGAATTTACTTTCACTAAGCATCATCGAATTTATAACTAAATTTGTTGGTGCAGAATTCCATCGATGCTGGAGAAGCTGGAGTCGAGGGGATCAAATTCTGTTGGTGCAGAATTTCACCGACCTCAGAGAAGTTGGAGTCGAGGGGATCACGGCCACCACCAAGACCTATAAGAAAAGTCTAAATCGAAGTTGGGGGTGCTCCGGCAAGACCCTTCGATGCTCAAGTCAGTACTTTGCTTCAACAGAAATGGAGCACTCGAATGAGAATTTAGCAGAGTTTAGAGATAATGCTTAAAGCTTTGTCAGGAGAAGATGGTCGGAAAGTTTTCCAAACTTGACCTCAGCTTCCTGGATGAAGCATCTGACTATGAAGCCGGACCTTCCGAAGCTGCTGCCGGTCTCCCTCCAGTCGGGACCTCTTCAACTGCTGCAGCTATCGTGACCGACCTTCTGGGGGCATCAAGCTCCTCCACTTCTGCTCCAGAGGTCCGAGACCTCTAATTTTATACTTTTTCTTTGTTCCAACTTTTTTTTCTTTCTCTTGTACTTAAGAATTATTCAATCAATAAAATCGGATTCCTCTTTATAGAGAGCTCTTTTTTCTTCTTCTACTTCTTTTTTTTTATTTTTGCAATGATTTACGTTGTGACAATCTTGTTTTCTGACAATAGTGCCCTGTCAAAGCTCTTCCCCTACCGCAAGAGATTTTTTTGAAGTCTATGATCCGAGATCTGAGAAGAAAAGTTCGTCACCTAACGAAGAAATCAAAGAAGATGGATGACGAACTTCACAGACTGAGGAAGAGCCATTCAGAAGCCACCGTGGAGGTTACTCGCCTTCGAAACCTCCACAAAAAGGACTTCATGGACTACAGCCAGAAGAAGGCCAACTTCGAGAAGGAGCTTGAGGAACTCCAAAAATGTGCCAGCGATCGATCTTGGACTCAGGCTTCCAAGATCAGCTCTCTCAAGGTCAAGTTGGCGGCCGCACGAGAGAAAATCGACCCATTGGAAGGGAGCTCATCCTGGCTTCCAACTCAGGCTGACTACGACTGGGACTGGTCAAAAAAAATTTTCGACCTCCAGAAGCAGCTACAGAATGTCAAGATGAATTACAACACTTACCAAGTCAGCTGGTGCGGGCAAATAGACAACTATAGAAGGAGACTCAAGATGGTGACCGACAAGGTTGCTCACCTTCAAAAGTAGTTATCTGAAAGAGCCCAGGTCGTTTTGGTTCAAGGCTCAGACGAGCTCCGATCCTTGAGGGAGACCATGGAAGAACTGTCCGTAGCCCTTGGGAAGAAGAAGGCCAAACTACGACTGCTGAAAATTCAGCTGACCTATGAGCAGCAGGCAGTCAAGGATGCAGAAGCAGAGTTTGAAGTTTTGAGGAAGAGGCTTCGAAAATCAAAGGATGAAAGTCAGTGGTTTCACCAAATGTATCGGGAGATGCTACTAAGAAAGAAGGAATTGGAAGAAGAAGTTGAGAACTTAAAGCAATCCCTGATAATGGCTAGAATCGAAAGTCTGAAGTCAGAAGAAGTCGAGCTTCCTTAGAGCTTCTTTTACCTTTTGTTCCATGTATTTTTTTCTTTTCTTGTTGTTTTTTTTTTTTGTATTTGGGTGAGGGTTTTCCCTCTGCTCCTAACGGGGTTTTAGGGGTGTAGAGGAGCCGTTGAGGAGGCTTTTCCCCTCATCCGATCTTAAATGATCAGGTCTTCATTTGTGTCAGGATGAGATTCTCTTTCTATTTCTCACACAGTCAATTTCAACTCATATTAGGATGAGATTTTTCTCCTGTTCCTAACAGGGCTGTGGGGCACATAAGGGCCGTTGCGAGGGCCTCTCTCTCCATCCGATCTCTTAATAACCAGATTTTTGACTTTGCTCATGTTAGGACGAGATTCTCCTTCTGTTTCTAACATGGCTGTGGGGGTGCATAAGGGCCGTTGTGAGGGCCTCTCCCTCCATCCGATCTCTTAATAATCAGATCTTCAACTTTACTCATGTTAGGATGAGGTTCTCCTCCTATTCCTAACATGGCTGTGGGGGCACATAAGGGCCGTTGCGAGGGCCTCTCCCCCCATCCGATCTCTTAATAATCGGATCTTCGACTTTGTTCATGTTAGGATGAGGTTCTCCTCCTGTTCCTAACATGGCTGTGGAGGTGCATAAGGACCGTTGTGAGAGCCTCTCCCTCTATCCGGTCTCTTAATAATCGGATCTTTGACTTTGCTCATGTTAGGACGAGGTTCTCCTCCTGTTCCTAACATGGCTGTGGGGGCGCATAAGGACCGTTGTGAGGGCCTCTCTCCCCATCCGATCTCTTAATAATCAGGCGTTCATTCGTGTCAGGATGAGGTTCTCCTCTTGTTCCTGACATGCTTAGTTTCGATTGTCTGAAGGAGCTACTCCCTGTCGTTATAAGCTCATGCCAAAAGAAAAGATATGCGAATATGAAACTTTTATTTAAGGTAAAATTATCGATAATACATTCGTAAATTTTTTGAATTCCATGGTCACAGAAGATCCGCTCCTCCGAGCTCTTTTAGATAGTATGTTCTGGGCCAGACTACCTCCTTGACCTCATACGGGCCTTTCCAGTTTGGGGCAAGTTTTCTTTGATTCTGAGGTTGTAAAACAGTGGCTCGCCGAAATACTAAGTCCCCCGCTCTAAAGGCTTTGCTCTTGACCTGGGAGTTGTAGTAGCGGGTTACTTTCTGCTTGTAGGCTACCATCCGAACTTGAGCTGTCTCTCTCTTTTCTTCTAACAAGTCAAGGTTAGCCTTGAGATCCTATGAGTTGCGCTGCTCGTCGAATGCCATGACTCGCGTCGATGGAAGCTTGAGTTCAATCGGGATAACGGCTTCTGTTCCGAAGGCTAAGGCAAAGGGGGTCTCCCCCGTGGGCAGTCTTTGGGTAGTTCGATATGCCCATAACACATGATAAAGCTCGTCTGCCCAAGTTTCCTTTGCTTTTTCAAGTCTCGCCTTGATTCCTTGTAACAGAGTCCTATTAGTCACCTCAACTTTGCCGTTTTCCTGCGGATGGGCTATTGACGTAAAGTTATGGGAGATGTTTAAGTCCTCACAAAATTCAACAAACTTTGCTCCAGCAAATTATCGCCCATTATCAGTAATGAGAGTTCTGGGTAAGTCGAACCTACAAACGATTGACTTCCAGATGAAGTCCTGCACTTTAGCTTCTATGATTTTTTCCAAAGGTTCGGCTACGACCCACTTGATGAAGTAGTCAATTGCCACCTGGAGGAACTTTCGCTGCCCGGACATTATGGAAAAAGGTCCAAGGATATCCATCCCCTATTGTGCAAACAGCCATGGGGCACTCAAGAGTGTAAGTTTGGAGGCAGGCTGTCTTTGGATATTCGCATATCTCTGACATCGATCACACTTTCTGACATATTCAATGGAGTCGTGGTACATTGTAGGCCAGTAATAACCTTGTCGAAGCAGTTTGTGGGATAAAGATCTGGCTGCCAAGTGACTTTCGCAGACTCCTTCATATACCTCCCATAAGACAAAGTTGGCTTTAGAAGGCCGGAGACATTTCAGGAGGGGCAAAGAGTATGACCTCTTGTACAACTTGCCCTCATAAAGGATATATTGGGAGGCCTAGTTTCTAAGCTTCTGAGCTTCTTTTGCATCATGAGGAAGTACCCCATCTTTGAGATATGCAACCAGTGGGTCAATCCAGCTGGGTTCATGGCTGATCTCCATTACAAACTGCAGTTCTTCCGTACTTGGACATTTCTTAACTTTGAAGAGGACTTTCTTGGGTAGTTCAGTCGGATCCAGTGTAGCCAACTTGGAGAAAAGATTGGCCCTGGTATTTTCTACTCTTGAAATCTGCTTGATGTCAAAGCTGCCAAAGACAAGGATGATCTCTTTTACCTTTTTAAGATACTTCGCCATACTGTCCTCTCGAGCTTCATAGTTTCCGCTGACTTGTCCCACCACCAATTGGGAGTCACCGTAGACTTGGAGCCGATCTACTTCTAATTCTTTGGCGATCTTCAGTCCTGCAATTAGAGCTTCATATTCTGCTCCTTTATTTATCGCAAGAATTCGAAGTGCAGCACGTACTCCATGACAATTTCTTTCAGATTGATCAAGATCAGACCTGCGCCCGTGCCTGACATGTTGGAGGAACTGTCCACATAGAGGGCCCAAAAACCATCAGGGAGATCTGTTCTTTCCTCAGGGCAGTTCGGCTGGAGCCCTGGTTTATCAGCTTCACCTCATTCAAGTTCGGCTTCTTCCGAGATAGTGCATTCCACTATGAAGTCTGCTAATATCTGAGCTTTTATCGTCGGTCGAGATCAATAGTTGATGTCAAATTTCGTGAGCTCGACTGTCCATTTTGCTATCCTTCCGGAAGTATCCGCTCGATGCAGAACTGCCTTAATCGACTGGTCGGTGAGCAGTGTTATGGTGTGCCCTTGAAAGTAAGGTTGGAGCCTTCGGACTGTAATCAACAAAGCGTAAGTTAGTTTTTCTAACTTAGTGTACCTGGTTTCAGCGTCTCTCAATACTCGACTTATGTAGTAGATAGATCGTTGAATTTTTGCTTCTTCCTTAACCAGAACTGCTGCGAGAGCCACAGGAGAGACCGCCAGGTATAGGAACAACTCCTTTTCAGGTTTGGGCTTTGCCAATTGCGGAGCTGAGCCGATGTAGTTCTTCAATTCTTCGAACGCTCGCTGACATTCAGTGGTCCAACAGAAGTTCTTCAGCTGCTTGAGAGTCTGAAAGAAAGGTAGGCACCATTCGGCCGACCTTGAGATGAAACGATTCAGAGCTGCTACTCTTCCAGTAAGGTGCTAAACTTCCTTTATTGACTTCGGAGTGGTTATTTCCTGGATGGCATGAATCTTTTTTGGATTTGCTTCGATCCCGCACTCCGATACCATAAAGCCCAAAAATTTTCCTGAGGTTACTCCAAAAGCGCACATGGTTGGGTTCAGCTTCATCTTGTATTTTCAGAGGATGCTGAAGGTCTCCTCAAGGTCGGCGACGTGGTTCATTGAGGATTTATTTTTTATAAGCATGTCATCTACATTGACCTCCATGTTGTCACTAATCTGCTCTTTGAAGATCTTGTTCACCAGCTATTGATAGGTCACCCCTGCATTTTTGAGGCCAAAAGGAATGACCCTATAATAGTAAAGACCACAGTTAGTGATTAAAACAGTCTTTTCTTCATCCTCTAGTGCCATCCTGATTTGATTGTAACTGAAGAATGCATCCATGAAGGTGAGAAGCTCATGGCCCGAGATTGCATCCACTAATTGGTCAATTCTGGGTAGAGGGTAACTGTCCTTCAGGCAGGCTTTATTCAGCTTTTTGAAGTCTATACACATCCTCCACTTGCCGTTCGCCTTCTTGACGAGAACCACATTGGAGACCCAGTTTAGATAATTGACTTCTCTGATGAACCTGACTTTCAGGAGTTCATCAACTTCTTCAGCTATTGCCTTCTGCCTTTTCGGTGCATGACCTTAGATTTTTTCCTTCATCGGCTGATGTTTGGGATCAACAGCTAGATGGTGTTCCATAACTTCCGCATCAATCCCCGGCATGTCCGTCGGAACCCAAGTGAAAACTATTGGAGCACAATCTCAGCTCCTCCCACGGACCTTGGGTGCAGCGGAACCAGCAACGAATAGATCTGGAGTCATCTGGACACGATCCAAGGCCCTTGACAAAATCAGCCTGGTTGCTGTCTTCTTCGTCAGCCTTTTGTTCCAGATGAAGAACGCCTCTGAAACCACCTCTAAAAAATCCAAGATCTAATACCCAACTAGACCAGACCTGGACTGAGGTCCTCCAATTTATAGATCTTGAATCAGATTGTTCTAGATGGGGAAGAAGATAGATGGAGACAGACCTCGCAGATCTGTCCTACTGCAACCTTTCTTGTAGATCTGTTGATGGAGATCTCACCCACGCCTCAAACGATCTTAGATCAACTCCAGATCTGAAAGAGACTTGTACCAACCTCTTCTCAAGAGATTTCAGGTCCTGGACCTAGTGTTTGGGCACCTGCAAGAGGGGGAGAGCAGATCTGGTAGGCGGCTTCAAGGGGGAAGGGGCTAGCACCTCTCCTTCTTCTCTTTCCTTTTATGGACTGGCGGCAAGAAACCCTAGGGTTTCTTGCTCTTGGGGCATGGAGAATTGCTGGAGAGAGAGGGAGAAGAGAGAGAGAGACTTGGGAGAAAAAGTCTTGTATTTTCTTGGCTTAATCCAACCTATACACAGTACATGTATATATAAACACCGGGTCAAGTGACCCAAACCCAAAACTCCCTTGACCAACTCTATGGGAGATTAGGTTAACCCAAGCCCATGTACACCCACGACTCGACCTAATCTCATCTATCCTGAGCCCAAATCTGGCCCATAAAGAGTTGGTCCCTTGAGGCCCACATAACCTAGACCTCAAGAACCCGAAAGGCCCACAACCTTTCAACCTAGGGCCCAACTAGCCCTAGAGCTTCCATGAAGCCCTCATGAATGATGGACCTTGGCCTTAGCCTTGGTCCCCTGGGCCTTGGTCACTCCACCTGGATCATAACAATCTCCACCTTGGTGTCCCAAGGCCTCAACTAGCTCCACTCTGTCCTTGCGACTGAAGATCCATTTGCAGCCAATGGGCCTCTTCCCCTATGGCAACTGCACCAATCGCCACGTCTGGTTTTGGTGGAGAGATTGTATCTCCTCGGACATCGCTTGGACCCACCACTCTCTGTCCTGGCTCTCAATAGCCTCCTGATATGTATATGGGTCTCCATTCACTGTCACCAGGGCATATGACAGCATCTCCTCGAAGCCATATCGGTCTGGTTGCCTGATGGTCCTCTTGGGCTTGTGTAGGGCAACACCAATATCAGTCCTCGATCCAGCTCACTCCTGCTGGACCTCTCTTCCTCGATCATCCATCTGAGTCCTCTCCACCTGTAGAGACACCTTAGGTAGGTTCTCCACCTGAATGTCATGTCCTCCAGTAGTACCTGCAAGAGGCAAAATAAAAGAGGTAAGCTGTCCAGCAGCGTCCTGCTGGACCTCCTCCTGCTCCTACTGCTCCTCCATGCCTGCTCGCCTCCGTAGGACTGACTCCTCATCAAAAGTCACATCCTGACTAATGATGACCTTCTTTTTCAAGGGATCCCATAGCCTGTATCCCTTGACTCCTCGCAGATAGCCTAGAAACACCGCCTTGCATGATCTGGCGTCTAGTTTGCTCCGCTCACCAGCTCCAATATGCTCATAGGCCGTGCACCCAAATATCCATAGATGGCCCAGCCCAACTATCCTCCCAGACCACACCTCCTCTGGAAGCCTGCCATCCAACCTGATGTGAGGTGACCGATTGACCAAGTAACTGACTGCATCAACTGTGTCAACCCAGAACTCCTTTGGAAGCCCTGCCTGCAGCCTCATGCACCGTGCCTTTTCCAAAAGTATTCTGTTCATCCTCTTGGCCACCCCATTCTGCTGTGGAGTTTTCTTAACTGAGAAGTATCTCCTGATCCCACACTCCTCACAGTAATCCTGAAACTCTCTGCTGGTGTACTCCCCACCATTGTCTGACCTCAGACACTTCACACTCCTCCCCTGCTCCTCCACCTCAGCTTTCCAGATCTTGAACTTGGTGAAGACCTCTGATTTCTCTCTGATGAAGTAAATCCAGAGTTTTCTTGAGAAATCATCAATTAGGGTCATGAAGTATCTGGCCCCATTCCTAGCTGAAACTGGGGCTGATCCCCACACATCCATGTGTACTAACTCCAGAGGGACTGCACTGTGGGCTGTACTGATGTTGAACTAAACTCTCCTCTGCTTTTCCATCTGGCAGGGCTCACAAATCTCTCCTGTAGCACCATCCTTCAGATCAGAGATGAGTCCTCTCCTGTTCAACTCCCTCAGCCCCCTATCACCCATGTAGCCTAGGCGGTAGTGCCACATCCTGTAAGTCCCATCCTGGTCCTGTGCTGCAGCTGCTGCATTAGACTCTTCGATCACCACAGATATCTCCATGCGATAGAGGTTATTGTCCAACCTCCTGCCTCTCATCACCACCATAGCTCCATTAGAGATGTTCAGTACTCCGCTTCTAGCCCTACTGCTGAAGCTGTATCCACTGCACTCCAAGTAGCCAAGTGAAGGAAATATGTGATAGTGTAGTACATGCAATTTTAAAATTTTATATAGTAAAAATAATAGATTAAATGATTTAATCCTAATTACATGTCTACCACATCATGATCTTTGGTATGAAAATATACACTTTAGATCTAAAAATAAAAATCTTATCGATCTCATCGATGCTGAAATTCTAGATCTAACTATTAAATCTACTATAGGAATCAAAATAAGTTAGAGATCATTACCAAACAAATTTGATCTTGATCTTCTCTCATCCAATAGTTAGAGAAGGTGTCCTTCATATCACTCACAGCCACACGGAGTCATCTGGCCTCTACAGAAAGATCCACACGAAGACAGACGCAGATCAAGGACTTGGACGTGCTAGCCTGCAAGCAACTTCGATAGCTGATTTGTTCTTCCTTCTTCAAGTACCTTGGACACTTCAAAGTAAGAGAAGATCAAGAGGAGGAATAGAGAAGGAGGAGAAGAGGCTCTAAAAATAAAAAACACCAAGGGAATGATCATGGGACATCCAAGAGAAAGGACCCCTTATTATAGACTAGGAATTAGGGTTTTCCAAGGAAGGGCACCAAGAGTCAACAACCAAATCTCTTTTTGGTGTCCCAAAAAATTCCAAAAAAACCATTAGAATGTGGAGAAAGATTCTAGAGTCTCACAAACCTAATAATTCTCCAAGAAAAATAAGAAAAAAATAAATATAACACCAATAATATTTCATATACAAAAAATCTCTTTTCTAGTTTACCTCTTATCTCTAATTCGGATCGCATTCGAATTAGGCAAGAGATAATATTATGACTCATCAGCTATAACTGCCTACTCTTATTGGATCCTTTATCATGACATCAAAAATCATAACCCAAATCCAATTAGGCATGGAGAAATTGGTATGGATCCAGGTGTGGCGCAAAAGATAAGGATAGAGTCCTAGTTGACAAGGACTCTTTATTTTCAATGCTGATTCTAATCCAAATCAAATTTGGATTGAACCCACTGATAGAAATGAACTGAATCCAATTAAAAACTTAAATATCTCATCAAATTCTTAATCCAATTAAAAATTAATCAAGTCAAAATCCTGATCGAATTAGGATCAAATTTTTCTTGTAATCGGGTTCGATCATATGAAACCCAATCAGAGTCGAACTGAATCTAATTCAATTAGACTTGATCCAAAGCTCTTTGCTCAATCAAATTGAGTCAATTAGTAATCTAATTACTAATTAATTCTTTAAAAATAGTAGTCCCAATCCTAATGGGACTCTCCCCAAAAGTCTTAGTCTGAGTAAGACTCTTCACCAGAGCCACAATCCAATTGGACTCTTCAGACATCAAATCTGACCAAATCTTGTAATACATGTGATCCCGTAGATTTAATCATAAATTGGTAGTATAAGAACAACTTCTTATAGTAATTAATATAACTATCTAGCAATGATGATCCGACGACCAGATAGGTCGAAGTATTGCAAAGCAACCTTCTAGAATCTACTAATGTATGGTTATCGTATAATTCATCCCTTGGACCCAAATACTCAAGATGATCTATGGTTTAACTTTCAATCCTAATTTAGTCGATCACATTGTATCTCAATCTTTCAAATCTATCTTATGGATTACTCTGGTCAAAGTTTTATAGAATTGAAAGACACTGACGCATATCTTCTATTAATTCAGAGGGGTCAATTCTATTTTGACTCACACACCGACTTGATAAGTACTTGACTGCACCCAATAACCTTCTATCACTGAGTTAGAAACTTCGATGATCTAGTACTAAAGTACAGTGAGTTGCTTATAAATCACCATTGTGGTCTCAAGTCCGAGGGACACTTATACCCATACTCTTTACGAGCTACTCTTGACAGCAGAGTGCTCGCCACATGATCACGTTCGATGCGAATGTATGCCTACATTCTATCTGCATGCCATAATAGTGTCTCCATACTTCTTGATTAAGTAGATAACCAACTCATATGAAATGCAATGACCTATACTTGATAATGCTATCATCCTATTAATAGCATATCATTTGGTCACGAATATTTTTAAGGACTTAACGATAAATCCTCCTTTATCGATTAATTATAATCCTGAGGACTTCATTACAACACAAGAGTTCAAAGATAGATAATTTATAATAAAAATATTAAATAAATTTTATTAATAAAAATTTATATATAATTTACAAGATGAGCATAATCATCTAACGATTGGCTTTGGGATACATTTTCCAACAACACCCACTTGGACTAAAGCCAATCGGTAGAGTATCGAATATCCATCTTCGATTTGTGGTCATCGAACTCTTTGATTCTAAGAGTTTTAGTAAATGGGTTAGCCAGATTCTCCTTCTCATCGATCTTTTGAAGGTCGACGTCACCTCGATCCATGATGTCCCAGATAAAGTGATAGCGACGTCGAATATGTTTGGTGTACTAATGTGATCTCGACTCCTTGGCTTGAGCAATCACTCTAGTATTATCACAGTATAACAAGACAGAGCCATCAACAGAGGGTGCCACTTCGAGCTCATCGATGAATTTTTATAACTATATAGCTTCCTTCACAGCATCAGATGCTGCGATATACTATACTTCACAAACAGAGTCTACCACAGTGTGCTGTTTGAAATTTTTTCAGTAGATTGCTCTACTATTTAGGATAAAAATATAATCCGATACACTCTTACTATCATCATGGTCTAACTAAAAGCTGGAGTCAGGAAACCCCTCCAGTTTCAAGTCAGTTTCACCATACACAAGCCACTGGTCCTTAATATTTCTTAAATACTTAAGAACGATCTTTATGATCTTCTAGTGATTTTCTCCTAGATTAGACTGGTATCTGCTTACTACCTCTAGTGAGTATGCCACATCTAGCTTCATATATATCATGGCGTACATAATAGAACCCACTGCCAAAGCATATAAAACTCTACTCATACACTCTCTCTCTTGAAGAGTTATCAAACAATCTCCTTTCGAAGGAGAAATTTTTTGACCTATCGGAAGATGGCCTTTCTTGAAATTCTTCATGCTAAACCATTTCAGCATGGTATCTATGTACATGGATTGGGAGAATCCAAGCAGCCCCTTAGATCTATCCCTATAGATCTTCAACCCTAGGATGTAGGCTGCTTCTTCTAAATCCTTCATAGAGAATTGTGACAACAGCCACACTTTTATTCCTTGTAATGCAGGGACATCATTTTTTATTAAGAGAATATCATCCACATACAATATAAAAAATATAATTATTAAATCATTTGCCCACTTATATATGCAAGGTTCTTCTTCGTTCCTAATGAAGCCATATGTTCTGATCACCTTATCAAAATGTATGTTCCAACTCTAAGATGTTTGCTTCAATCCATAAATGGATCTTTGAAGCTTGCACACTTTAGACTCATCTGTGGATATGAACCCTTTAGGTTGTATTATATACACCTCTTCGCTCAGCTCTCTATTTAGAAAAGCTATCTTCACATCCATCTGCCAGACTTCATAGTCCAGGTATGTTGCTATCACAAGCATGATCCGAATGGATTTGAGCATAGCCATAGGAGAAAATATCTCATCATAGATAATACCATAATACTGATGATAACCCTTGGCAAGCAAATAGAATTTATAGGTCTCCATCTTTTCGTCTACGCCCCTCTTCCTCTTGAAGACCCACTTACACCCTATGGGTTTAACTCCTTTAAGTGGGTCAACTAATATCCATACATCATTGACCTTCATGGACTCCATTTCAAATTTCATAGCTTCAAGCTATTTGTCAGAGTCAGACCTTTGCATTGCATCCATATAGGTGATCGGATCCTCATTTTTTCTCATCGAGTTCAACAGGATCCCCATCTTGGACCAAGAAACCTAAGTATCTATCCGGTTGATGCGGTACTCTATCGGATCACCTTAAAGATGTTTGTTCATTGGATACTAGATTTGATCTCATCAAATATGGTTCATATTCAATCATTGGTGTCAGTTCTTCTACCTGTCGAACTTTGTCAAGCTCGATTTTAGAGGCACTTATTCTTTCACTAAGGAATTACTTTTTCAAAAAGTGTGCCTTACTGTTGACAAACATCTTTTATTCTACAGGCAGGTAAAAGTAATATCCTCTTATTTTCTTGGGATACACTATGAAATTACACTTATTGGATGTAGGACTGAGTTTATCAATTTGTAATCATTTAACATAAGTCAGACACCCACAGACCCAAAAGTAAGAGAGGTCCAGCCTATAACCTGACCATATCTCATATGGTGTCTTACTAACTGACTTGCTTGGTATATCATTGAGCACAAGATAGGTTGTTTCAAGTGCATATCCCCAAAAGAAGATTGGTAGAGTTGCAAACCCCATCATGGACCGAACCATATCCAACAAGCTTCGATTCCTCCTTTTCGAGACGTCATTATGCTGTAGTGTCCCTAGAGGGGTCCATTGGGAGAGAATCCCATTCTCTCCTAGATATGTCAGAAATTCACTAGAGAGATATTCACCTTCTAAGTTAGATTGAAGAGTTTTAATACTTTTTCTAGTTTATTTCCTTACTTCATTATGGAACTGTTTGAACATTTCAAACGATTCAGACTTGTGTTTCATCAAGTAGATGTATCCATACCTAGATAGGTCATCTGTGAATGTAATAAAATAGCTATACCCTCCTCTGGCATATATGCTTATGGGTCCATATACATCAGTATGTATCAGACCTAGCATATCACTGGCTCGTTCATCTTTTTCAAAAAAAGATGACTTCATCATCTTTTCAAGCAAACAAGACTCACAGGTAGGTGACGATTCATAATTATCTTTATCAAGAATTTCTTCTTGAGCTAACCTATTCATCCTGTTCTTGTTGATATAATCTAGCCTACAATGCCAAAGATAGGCATTCGTGACATCATTTATTCTAGGACGTTTATTTGAAATGTACATTATATTAGGTCTAGATACAACATAAATACCATTGTTCAACTATCTACACAAAATTGCAACACCATTCAAAATGATATTATGAAAATTTTTTTTATTAATATTTCATAATTGAAATTGGCCATAAGGCATGTAGAAATAATATTTAAAAGAAAACTAGGATAGTAAGACAGTCATCAAGAATAATGTACTGAGACTCGAATACAATCTTGATGATTCTTAAAGCTAGAATTGAAACTGATTTTCATCTCCAACGTTCAGGAATCTCTCACCATCTTCAAATCTCTTAGTGACTTAAAGATCCTGCAATGAATTGCAAATATGAATAGGGCTATCGGTATCCAATACCCAGATCATTGTATCAAAAAGAGAGAAGTTACAAGGTATTATCATATAAGTACCTTGTCCAGTAACTGATTGCTTCTTCTTCTTTGGCTTGTTCGGGTCAAGAAAAGTGATATACTGAGGATAATTCCTCTTTCAGTGATCTTGCTTCTTGCAAAAGAAGCACTCTATCTGACTTTGATCAGCCTTGAACTTGAATTTCTGAGACTGACTCCCAACACCAGGGACCTTCTTATTCTTCTTCCTTTTTTCTTTCTTAAAGGGATGATGACTATTCAAAGAAGATCCTCCCACTAGATTCACCATCTTCTTATGGAGCTAGTAATCTTTCTCAAAAGTCTATAGCAATCCGAACAAACCGTGGTAGTTGACTACAGACTTCGTCATTCTGAAATGACTGAGAAACAGCAGGTAGGACTTGGGTAGGGAGTTCAGGATCGCATCCTTCCTAGTAGTTCATGCAAGGGGAAGTAGAGTTTGCTCAATTTTTCGATCTACTTGATCATATACAATACATGATCGATAACAGATGCACCCTCCCTTATTCGGATGTTGAAAATGGTGCAACTAGTCTTGTGTCGCTCAATATCGTTAGGAGTACCAAAGAAATCTCTGAACACTTGAAGTATTTTCTCTGATTGAGCCTCTTCAAATTTTTGACTGAACTCATCGTTCATAGAGGCCCACATAATACAACGAACCATGGTGCGATCATTGAGCCACTTCTAATAAGTTTCTTGGACTACACCTTGGGCGTTGGGAGCAAGCTCCTTAGGTGTCGGATCCATTATTACATAAAGGATCCTCTCATGCTTCAGGACTATCTTTAATTTTTGATATCAATTATTGAAATTCAGTCTGATAAGCTTCTCACAATCCAATAGTAATTGAAGCGACAAGTTTGAGGCCATATCTGCACACCCAAGAAAAACACAAAACCTAATTAGTATATTAATATGTTGATCCTAAAGACATGGACTTTAGTCTAAAGGTTCTTCTCACTATTTTATACGAATTGGTAGCTTTTACCTTCAATTCGAGAAATTATCTTATTTCCTTAGCGAATAGTAGAATCTACACAGACTACATATAGGCCGAGGATGGCTCGATCAACCTATATACACCTATAGATAGGTTCTCAATCAATTATTTCTTCAAACAACTTTTAGTATTTAATTTAGCCTCAGATAATATTTCAGTAGGTGATGGGCCTCCACTGAAAGTTTTAGTCAGGTCAAACCATTAACATGAACCTACTCAGTGATTCTACCTAATGAGTGATCAGGCCTGAGGATGGCTCGATCAATCCAACCATCATCAGATAGTTCAAAGAGTCATCATATGATGAATGATAATTCCATTATTTAGAGTGAACACTAGACGGATGGTGCCTGCAATATCAATCATAAATAATAGACCTGTTATCATTTACCTTAATGGGAGACTATGATCTAGTTATTACCATAACTAGCTCATTTTAGAGACATAATAATTTAAAAGATTTAGTCAGTTTATAGAGAAAGAGAAAAGAAAAGATCAATCAGTAGACCACAATCCTCCCGCAGACTTCATCAAGTCACTGAATCAGATTATATCATGCTGATTGAACTAGCACCTAGATCAGTCGCACTGATCAACCTTAATGGAATGGGCTAACTCGAATCACTTAGTGATCTAATCAAAATCTAGTTCACCAAATTGGCCAGGTAAGTAAGATAAGTGGGAGGGTCTACTAAGCTTGTCTTAACACCATCAAAATGGCCAGATAAGCTGCTCCTAATTAAAAACCACCAATCGAAGTGTCAAACTTATCTTAGACACCAATTGGTTAACTAGTTTTGATTTGACCAACCTAATAATTCAGGTTCAACCACTGAGCGACAATCAAGGTCCATTTAGTCTACTCAAAGACATGAACTTGACCATCTATAACTATTGTATTAAAAAAATTCTAATTAATCTAATTTAATATTTGGTTAGACTTAAATAATTTCTCTACATGGTCAATCAATTCTTTGATTCTAACCTTAGGTCTAACCCAATTAAATAGATGAACCTGATTTGAGCTAACTCATACCCCATATTTTATGCAATGTCATTAGATCTAAATCATAATTCTAGATTTATGGAGTTTAATACTTAATTCTTTATTAAGTTTTGCATTAACATGATTAAAATTTTAAAAATAATTTTTTATATAAACTTTTTACATCAAATCATAAAATTTTTTAGATTAAATCTAAATTTTTATGATTTTAAATCAAAATAATTTTGATTAATCAAGATTAGATGTAACTAGCCATCTTCGCAACTTGCATCACATACAACAACACCTAGGGGTTTCAAGATCTAAGGTTTTGCAAGAAAGTAAATTTTTTCTTTTCACTTTCTTATTCATGAAAGAATAATATCCTACAAGCCAATCAAATACGAGATACGATAGGATATTTTTTATAATTTATCTTCTAGACTTATGTAATTGATATTTATATTATTAATAAAATAAGTATTTTTGATTCATTATATACTGCATCTTTTTGTTCTTAAGATTATAATGAACCTCACAGGTCTGGATAATGATTTCAGGACCGTGATGAGATCACACCAGTGAGACCTAAATCTTTGATCACTATAACCTAAAATATTTTCAGTCATTGGTTCATTGAGTCGGAGATCAATGATATCGATAAGATTGGCATATCCTATGTGTGCTCAGAAGTGAGGGTAGTTGATCTCACAACCACTTATGTGGTGACACTAATACAAAGATATGGGTGCTCATTAGAGAATGAGTTCACTGAATAGACCTACAAGAGAACATCAGATGGAGTCTTATTTACATGTCAACTGATGATTCTCTGGTGAAAGTTGTGTAAGTAATCCTTTGACCTGAGATCACTATGGTATCTTATGTATATGAATTCATATTTTGGTTAACTTCCTAACTTAATTCTTTGATCCTTATATGAGGTATTCTAGATATGGTGAAGTATGTATGAAAGTTGTGAGTGATCAATAAAAGATCAGTCACTCCTAATAAAGAGAGCGAATATCCTATGTGATCTCATAGGTCGGTGATTCTGAAAGTCTTTGGCCAAAGCAGGATGATAATTAGAAAAAAAATTTTAATGTATCATCAACTAAATCATCACCTACTGATCAAGATACACATAGATAAGTGATTGGGTTTGGCATGTATCCATGCTCACAGCTCATTTGAGATGTTGTTTGATTGAAAGATTGAATTACACAGTAGCTTGCCATTGAAAGATATTTTGATAATTTTTTATCAAAATTTTAAATCTTCTAGATAGTCATGACACATTGCTAGATATCAATCTTAACTTGTAAACTCATCAAAATTAAAAAAATTTAATTCAAAAATTAATTATGAAGAGTCCTAGTTGATTGAGACTCTTCGGGTAACCTAATCTGATCAGATTAGGGTTATGTCGAAAGTCTGGGTCTAATGGGTTACACACTTTGAGATTTGATCTTGATCTAATTTAATTAAAATTTAATATAAATTCTAAGGGTTAATTTGATATGCTAGTACATTGTATTAACCCAAGTTCCTAAATTATTTTAGATCAAAGTGTTTGAGCTAACCTAGACCAGTTATCTTTGACCTAATGAAATTGGGTCAATTTTGATTGGGTTCTTATCCAACTTGAAATAGTTTCAAGTGGAGAAAGACTCCTCTATCCCCACCAGAAGCCACACCAAAATATTAATGCCGCCCATCTCCTTTTAGCACGTAAAGATGAAGAGTCCTTCTTCATGAAGGATCTTATCTTAACACATTGCCTTAAATACTCAACCAGATCTCTTATGATTTAATGCTAAATTTATATGAGATTTTTATGAGGCATAGAAAAAGAGGAGTCCTTCTATGTGAAGGCTCTCCTATACCAAAAATAATACATAGTGAATTTATTCACCATGTGAGAAAGTGGAGCACCAAAGGTTGGCGCCCCTTGGTTCTTCTCATGTCCCTTGGTCCCCTATTTAAATGGGGCATCTCATATGGTGCAAGTGCTGGGTTTTTGGATGAAAATCAGAGATAAGTGGTGTGTAAATTAGAAAAAAAATTCTAGAAAAAATCTAAGAAAAAGATAAGAAAAAGTTGAGTGGCAAAAGTTGTAAGAATGGTGGTGAGAGAATTAACAAGTGTTGCTAGTATGCCCTAGGATTTGATTTTTTCATGTGTTGAAATCCAAAATCAAATCCTAGATTATAAGACATCTGAAGAGTATCTACTTGACATAATTTTGATGGTAAAATTGAAAGCAACTGAGCTTTGGTATGATCATTCCTCAATTTGAAGCTGGCAGTATTCTTAAAAAGATAAGGCTATGGCTGTGCACCAATAAGGAAGGACCTTGGCCAACTTCCGTGTGGATCACCATTGGAGGGCTTCTATTTTGGAGTCTTATGAAGATCACCAGTATGCCACATTATCTTTTTGGTGAAAGTAAAAATTTTATCCCTTTGCATGCTTGTTTTGTTTTGATCGATATCGATAAAGTGATTCTAGGGTTTGGGTTTTGATTTAATAGTTTTAACTGTTAAAGCTATTGATTTGTTTAGTTTTAAAATTTTAAAAATTACTTTTCACTGTGCGGTCGAAACTCAATAGTGGTATCAGAGCCACCCTTGTTAGATTCGATCAAGCAAGTGCAAAGTAGTATTGTAGAATTGTTCTTGTTCATATATTTCAAGAATATTGCTTCGATTTTTAGCATCGATCTTTAAAATCAAAAAATTATTTTTGACTTTATAAGAATCATGAACTTAAATTTTAATTATTAAATTTATAAATTTATGATAATTTGAAATTTGTCTTATCATGGTAGCTTGATGCTTAGATCGATTTATGGTTATGGGTGTTATACATGCCTAATATGATTAGGATTTGCTTTATTACTTGAATATACTTGACATAAGTTTTGTCTCCTTTTGCACACTTATATGATTTTTGGCATGATTATATGATTGCTATTATGACTTGTAGATGCATGTAAAATTACATAATATGTTTAGTATATTTTATGTAGTTGTAGTTAGGATATGCCGAGACCAGTTCAAAGACCCTCTTAAAAATTATATTAAGTTATAATATCGAGATTTACTTTCAATTCAAATGTCGAATTCGTTAAATCAATTGGTGTCGAAAAAAGTGTGAAAGATGATTTTCTAATTAAGTCTATATATTAGTCGGACCAACTTTGTTGGTGTCTAAAAAAAAGTTACGGAGAGCCTCGACCTACTGACCTGGCCAATTTAGTCTTATTGAATTTCGGACTTAGATTGATCAGTGATGTAGACATTATAAGGACCTTCCTTCAAACTTGATCAATGGAGTATGTCAAGATCTTAGTGAGCTTATTGTGCTATCCACAAGGCTTACTATAGAAATTGATATGATGTTGACCAAGTGCATATTGATGCTTATGGCATATTTGAATAGTGTTGCTTTATTGTGCTATCCACAAAGGTAGTATTGTTTAAGTATGACCATATGAGATTGAAGGGTTAACTTAACTAGAACACTATAGTTTGTTGTACTATACATAAGACTATATATGATCTAGAGGCAAGTGAGAAAAATATTGAGAATTATATAAGTACAATTGGTAAAGAGTTATCTACTCTTGAACTCATGAATGCTTGTTGTGCTATCCACAAGGTGTTTATGAGGAATAGAGATCTCAACCTCACTAAAAAATATTACTATGTTTTTTTATTTTCATACTTGAAGGTTATGAAGTTCGATAAAATAGTGAGAGACATAATTAGACAAAAGTCCTAATCTAGTTATGCATGTCATCATGAGTTGTCCGCTTATATTGTATTCTTGTTATTGTAGATTAACTATACGTGGTATCCTCACTATTACTTAGAGGCATACTAGATATAAATAAATTGACAGGATCAAACTACTTGACTGATTAAGAAACTTGAAAATTATTCTCACTCAGGAGAAAGTCTTCTATATTCTGGATATACCTGCATCCGATACGACCGTAGAAGATGCTTTCGAAGAAGAAAGGATCACATACAAGATGTGAAAAGAGGATAGTGTGACTGTCAAGTGCATCATACTTGCCTTGATGAGCAACGAGCTTTAGAGGCAAGCATGAGGACATGGATGTTCCCTCTATACTCCTTAATCCTAAGGAGTTATATGGAGAACAAAGTAGAACTACTAGATATAAGATATCTAAGCAGTTGTTCCGTGCCCGCATGACTGAAGGCACCTCTGTGCGAACGTATGTCCTAAAGATGATTGATTTGATCACTTGTCTGGGACAACTGGGTTTTGCCATGGATGGTGAACTTAGCCAAAATTTGATCTTGCAGTCTCTTCCTGACTCATTTTCTCAGTTTGTCATAAATTATCATATGAACAAACTGAACACTAGCCTGTCTAAGCTGCTGAACATGTTGAAGACAGTAGAGAGCCATTTCAAGGGCGAAAAGACTCTGGTACTTCTTGTCGATAAGATTAACAAGAAGAAAGATAAGAAGGGTTCTAAGAAAAAGATGAACCCTAAGGATGGCATCTCCAACAAAAGGATGAAGAAGGTCTCCATTGAAGGTACTTGCTATCACTATGGCAAGGAGAGTCACTGGAAGAGAATTGTAAGGAATACCTTGCAATTGTGAAACTGACAATTATTGCCAAAAGTTTGTATATGATACAAACTAATTTATTATTAAGTATTTTATTTTTAGATTTTTGGATATTGGATACACCTGTGGTTCACACCTTTATAAATCATTGCAAGAACTACAGAAAATAAAGAGTCTGAATAAAAATAACTTCGAGCTATTCGGTGCTAGTGAAGAGTCTATTTAGATCGAATCCGTAGGAACCATAGTTTTAAAATTATCTTCGAGCAAAGTTTTGAAACTAAAGACATGTTATTATATCCCTAATGTAATTAAAGATAATATTTCTATAAAATTATTATTAGAATAAGATTTTAAAATAAAAGCAAAGAATAATAGTTGTTCTATATATTTTTCTAAAGAATATTATGAAAGTACTTATATTGATAATGATCTTTTATTTCTTTCACTTAATGATAATGTACTTTATACTGATAATATTAAGAAAAGAAAGAGAGAGGATGTGAACGTCACATACCTCTAGCACTATCGACTTGGCCATATAAATAAGTCAAGAATTAACAAGTTATATAAAGATAAATTCTTTGATCCTTATGATTATGAATCATATAGAACTTGTGAGACAAGAAAAAAATGACCAAAACTATATTTACTAGATATGGAGAAAGGGCAAGTGACATATTGGACCTTATACATACTGATGTTTGTGGTCCAATGTTAATTCAAGTTAAAGGTGGATACTCTTACTTCATCATGTTTACTGATGGTAAGTCTAGGTTTGGATATGTGTATTTAATAAAATATAAATTTGAAGCTTTGATAAATTTAAACAGTATCAAAAAATATTAGAAAAACAAACTGATAAAAATATTAAAATTGTTTGATCTGATTGAGGAAGAGAATATTTATCTAGTGAATTTCTCGATTATTTAAAATAAAATAGAATACTCTCTCAATGGATACTTTCTTATACTCCATAATTAAATAAAATTATGAAAAGAAGAAATCACACCCTATTAGATATGGTATGGTCTATGATGTGTTTCACAGATCTTCCAATATCTTTCTGGGGATATGCCTCGAGGCCACAATGTATGTCTTAAATAAAGTGCCTTCCAAATCTATTCCTAGCACTCCATATGAGATATGAAAAAAAAAAAGATCTAGTCTTAAGCATCTTATGATTTGGGGTTGTCCAGCTTATGTGAAAAATATTAATAGATATAAGCTAAATGCTAGATCAGAAAAAAATAGGTTTGTGGGTTATCCTAAGGAGAGTATTGGATACTTCTACCTGAAGGAAAAGAAAATTATTTCTCTTCGAAAGGCCTAGGTTGCATCTAAAATTTTTTTTATTAATCTATATGAATAAGGATCAAATTCTTACCTGATTAGCAGTGGAACCAGAGATCAAATCTTAATTAATCTGAATTAAACCTTCAAGGAGGCCTGGATGTGTAAATCTTCTACTTCGCATGCACGCCAGACGCCACAGGAAAGTAGGATAAGCTCCAATCCAATCACCTTCGCAGTCCAATCAAATGAGGAAGGAGATGTGCTAGTGTAACACCTCACACCTGGAGGTGGGATGCCCAAGAAGAGCCCACGCCCAAGGGAGAATGGGAGGTAATAAAGGGAGAGGCCAAAGAGAAGAAGGGACCTCTCTCTCTTCTCATGCCTCTCTCTCTTTCTCTCTTCTCTCAATCTGATTTGTTTGCTATGCATCCATAGGTAGATACCCTCATTATTTATAGATGATTCTCATGACCCAATAAATATAGGAGTCCTAATACAAATCTGATTTAAATTAGTCCAATATTCATAAAAGAAGGATTCCTACATGAGATAGAATTGCCATCATATATGATAACCAATTTGCACCCACTCCCTCACCCACGTGTAGCGAAAATTTAGTGCAGGGGCAAAATGATAATTTTAAAACTTTTTTAAAATTACTATTTTACAGTGGAATTATTAATTAATCTTATTAATTAATACTAATTAATCCTACACTAGGATCTAAATATGATACAACAGCATGCATTTAAATTTGAAATTCAAATTTGAATCAATAAACCTTTTACAGTACTGTGTTCAGAACACATCACCTTTTGCTGGTAGTCGATCACCACAATCTGATCACCGTTGGGGGGTTCTGATCATCACATCGCAGCCACAAATGTCTGGCCTCTGCGGATCGTCCACACGAAGCTCCCGTCTGATCAGCTCTTCACGAATGCTAGTTCGTGATTTCACCTTTTTTATGGCAGATGTTGATCGAACTCCTTCGATCGATGTGTGTTGACTTCTCAGATGCTCCAGATCATCTACACATTTGCTTGAGAGGCTGATGGATCTCTTCTTGAAATTTGGTGGACTCACGACACTCGTGGCACACCAATCTCACTTCCCGAACCCTAGGTAGAAACCCTAGGGTACACACCAAAAACCATGCGCCCAATTTTCTCTCTTTTCTTTCTTTTTCTCTCGGAAGGTTTTGGACCTTCACCTCACACACAATCCTTCCTCATGCCCCAAAGTTTCTATCCTAAAATTTTTATGCACGTCCCACCTTTCTCCTCCTTTTAAAACAACATCGAACGTGTCTTATCCGCGTGAGAGGATAAAGATAAGTGGTTGCACATTTGAATTCAAATCAAATTTGAATTCAAATGAAAACCAACTTATCCCTATCCTTTTGGGCATGAGAAGAGAAGGGGCGTGGCTCTTTGTGCGTGGAAAATGTTTCGTGAGAAACCTTTTCTCGTGTAAGTAATGTGGCGCACAAAATGGATAAGGATGAAGGGGCAAGTGATAAGTTATCCATTCAAATTCAAACATGCTTTGAATTTGAATGGCTAACTAATTATTTTATCCATCCATATGGTGCACAAATGAGGGCGTGGGGAAGGGTTTTGCGTGAGAAAAATTTCATGAGAAGTTTCTTCTCGTGAATTCAAATGGGTGCAAGGATGTTGGGTGTCGCAGGGAATTTAAAATAAGGTGGTTTGATTCAAATTGAGCCAACCTAGTTTAAAATCGGTTAAGCACAATTAGACCAGATTAAACTCAACATAATTAGGCTTAATTAGGCTCAATAAAATTTTAATCAAATCAAGAATTAACTAAATCTAACCCCTGATCAAATCAGGGACTAAACCACCTTAGCGATTAGGTCAACATTTAACCTAATCGGGTCAATCCAAACTGAATCCAATTCAATTGGACTTGATCCAAAAATAATTACTCAATCAAATTGAGTTAATTAGTGATTAAATCACTAATTAAACCTCTCATAAATATTGAATCCAAATCCGATGGGCAATCAGGCATCAGAGACCATCGATATGAAACCCTGATCAAAGAGTTCAAATTTCAAATTCAAAATTTGAAATTCAAAATTTTGACCTCGGTACCCAAAATATGTGGAACTCATGATCAGAGAATCCTAATTCTCAATCATAGAGTCCCAGATAGATAAGACTCATAATCAGCCATCAGATCAGAAAGGAACCTCTAATGTGTGTGACCCTGCAGGTTCGAACCTAAGCCGGTAGCATAGGAACCAATTCCTGTACTAATCGAAGTGACCATCTAGCAATGGTACCCGATGACCGGATAGGTTGAATAATCGCAATCGCAACATTCAGAACCTACGTGAATATGGTTACCGTATAATTCATCTCTTTTGACCCCTGTGTTTAGGATGACTCAGGGTTAAACTATCAACCCTGATGATATCATCCGAATCGTGCTCAACTCAATTAGTCCTGTGACTCCTCACTAGGATTACCCTGGTCAAGATTTTGCTAAATTGAAACACGACTGTACACTGCTCCTAAACTGGAGTGGTCAATCCCATCTTGACACACGAACCGACAAGTCAAGTACTTGACTACACCCAGCAGCCTTCCGTCATTAAATTAAAAATTCAGGTAGTCTAGTGCCTAAGTGCAGTGAGTTGCTTGCAAGTCACCGTGGCGGTCTCAGGTCGGAGGGATATTTATACCCATATCCCATCGGAGCAAATCTTGACAGCAGAAGTAGCTCCAAGTTGGTCACGTTCAGTGCAGATGTACCATTACATCTCACCTGTATGCCATACCAGTGTCTCCACACTCTTTGGTTATGAGGACAACCAACCCATATAGCACACAAGACCTATGCTCGATAAACATTGTCGTCTTTGGTAACAATGTATCATTTGGTCGCGAACATGTTTAAGGACTAAGCGAGAAATCCTCCTTTGTCGAGTCTAAATAGTCCTAAGGACTTCACCACAACACAGGAGTTCATTAGAAGATGAAACATTTGTGATGAAAAAATATCAAAATAATTTTTATTTATTTATAATTCATGTACTAATATAAAAGGAGCACAACCGTCAACAGCTGACGATTGACTTTGGGACACTATTTCCAACAATCTCCCACTTGGCCTAAAGCCTATCGGTGCAGTATCTAATACCCATCTTCGACTTGTAGTCGTTGAACTCCTTCACTGCAAGGGCTTTAGTGAATGGGTCGGCCAGGTTCTCCTTCCCATCGATCTTTGAAGGTCGACGTCACCTCGATCCACGATCTCTCAGATGAGATGGTAGCGACGTAGAATATGCTTCGTTCGCTGGTGTGCCTTTGGTTCCTTCACCTGAGCAATGGCTCCAGAGCTGTCGCAGTACAGCAGAACTGGACCAACAAGGGAGGATGCTACTCCGAGCTCGGTGATGAATTTCCTCAGCCACACCGCTTCTTTGGCAGCATCTGATGCAGCAATATACTCCGTCTCGCATACCGAATCAGCCATAGTGTGCTGCTTGGAACTCTTCTAGCAGACAGCCCCACCATTAAGGGTAAAAATAAATCCTGACACACTCTTGCTATCATCACGATCAGACTGGAAACTAGAGTCTATAAATCCTATAAGTCTCAAGTCCGATTCACCATATATAAGCCACTGGTCCTTAGTATTTCTTAAATACTTCAGGATGGTTTTAACAACTTTCCAGTGATTCTCTCCTGGATCAGATTGGTATCTACTCACTACCCCTAGTGAGTATGCCACATCTGGTCGTGTACATATCATGGCGTACATGATAGATCCCACTACCGAAGCATATGGAATCCTACCTATATGCTCTCTCTCTTGAGGTGTTGTCGGACAACCCTCTTCGAGAGAGAAATTCCATGGCCTATCGGTAGATAGCCTTTCTTGGAATTCTCCATGCTGAACCTTTTCAGCATAGTATCAATGTATGTGGACTGGGATAAGCCAAGCAACTTTTTGGATCTATCCCTATAGATCCTCATCCCTAGGATGTAGGAAGCTTCTCCCAGATCTTTCATGGAGAACTGTGACGATAGCCAAATCTTTATTCCTGTAATGCAGGGATATCATTTCCGATTAAGAGAATGTCATCCACATACAATACAAGAAATACTACTACTGGACCATTAGCCCACTTATAAATGCAGGGCTCTTCTCCGTTCTTAACGAAGCCATACGTTTTGATCATCCTATCAAAACGTATGTTCCAACTCCGACATGCCTGTTTAAGTCCATAAATGGACCTCTGTAGCTTGCACACCTTAGACTCATCTGTGGATGTGAACCCTTCATGTTGTATCATATACACCTCTTCGTCCAGCTCTCCGTTTAGGAAAGCTGTCTTCACATCCATCTGCCAGATTTCATAGTCTAGATGGGTAGCTATCGCAAGCATAATCCGAATGGATTTGAGCATTGCCACAGGAGAAAACGTCTCACCATAGTCTATACCATAACGTTGACGATATCCCTTGGCAACCAGACGGGCTTTATAGGTCTCCACCTTTCCGTCTGCGCCCCTCTTCCTTTTGAAGATCCACTTACACCCTATCGATTTTACTCCTTCGGGTGGGTCAACCAATGTCCATACATCGTTGACCTTCATGGACTCCATTTCGAATTTCATGGCCTCTAGCCATTTTTCAGAGTCAGGTCTCTGCATTGCATCCATGTAGGTGATCGGATCCTCATCGTTTTCATCAAGTTCGACAGGATCACCATCCCGGACCAAGAAATCATAGTATCTGTCCGGTTGATGTGGTACTCTACCAGACCGCCTTAAGGGTGCATAATCAATGGGCTCCGGATCTGATCTAATCAAATCCGATTCAGGTTCAGTAACATGTGTCGGTTTTTTCACCTATCGAACTTCGTCAAGTTTGACCTTAGAGGTAATAGCTTTTTCACTAAGGAACTCCTTTTCTAAAAAAATTGCCTTAAGGCTGACAAACACCTTTTGCTTATTAGCAAGGTAGAAATAATACCCTTTGGTCTCTTTTGGGTACCCTATAAAATTACACTTGTCAGACCTAGGTTCAAGCTTGTCTGTAATTAAACGTTTAACATAAGCCGGACACCCCCAAACCCTAAGGTGCGAGAGTACTGGCTTACATCCTATCCATATCTCATATGGTGTTTTGGCTACAGACTTACTCGAAACTCTATTTAGAAGGTAATAAGCCGATTCGAGCGCATATCCCAGAGGAAGATCGGCAGACCAGCAAACCCCATCATGGATCGAACCATGTCTAACAGGATCCGATTCCTCCTTTCAGACACACCATTATGCTGTGGTGTTCCAGGAGGAGTCCACTGAGAGAGAATCCCATTCTCCCCTAGATACGTCAGAAACTCATTGGAAAGGTATTCACCTCCTCGATCAGATCGAAGAGTTTTAATACACTTCCAGTTTGTTTTTCTACCTCATTTCAGAATAGTTTGAACATTTCAAATGATTCTGACTTATGCTTCATTAAATAGACATACCCATACCTAGATAGGTCATCTCTGAAGGTTTGAAGTAGAAAAATCCACCTCTTGCACTTGAGCTCATGGGTCCACATACATCAGAATGTACCAGACCTAAGAGTTCACTGGCTCGCTCACTTTTCCAGTAAAAGATGACTTGGTCATCTTCCCAAGAAACAGGACTCACAGGTTGGAAGTGATTCACAATCACTAACTTCAAGAATTCTTCTTGAGCCAACCTGTTTATCCTGTTCTTATTGATATGACCTAGCCTACAGTGCCAAAGGTAGATTTCTGACACATTATCTATTCTAGAGCGTTTACCAAATTTTGAACCACATTAACAGACTGTGATAGTAAGTAAATTTTATTATTTAATTATCCAACAAATATTGTAATACCATTCAAAATGATATTGCAAATATTTTTTTTATTAAAAAATCATAACCGTACATGGCCAAAAGGTCTACAGAAATAATATTTAATAAAAAACTTGGACAATAGTGATATTCACTCAGAATTAATTACGAGAATTGATTACAAGACTCATGATTCCTAAAGCTAGAACTGGAACTTTGCTTCCATCTCCAACGTTCAGGAACCTCTCGCCTTCATCAAATCTCTACTGACCTGCAGACCCTGCATCGAATTACAAATATGATAAGGGCTTCCGGTATCCAATACCCAGACAGTAGTATCACAAATCAAAAGTTGCAAGGAGTTATCATATAATTACCTTGCTTCTTCTTTTTCCTGTTCGGGTCAGGGAGGCAATGTATTGAGGATAGTTCCTCTTCCAATGCCCCTGCTTCTTGCAAAAGAAGCACTCCGCCTGGCTCTGATCATACTTGCGCTTCTTGGTCTGACCCTGTGCTATTGTCCCAGCATGAGATTGCACCTTCTTATTTTTCTTCTTCTTGTTCTTCTTCCCCTTCCCAAAGGGTTGACGACGAGAAGAAGACCCTCCCACTACATTCACCGACTCCTTATGGAGTTGGTGATCCTTCTCAAAGTTCTGCAGCAACCCAACAATCTGTGGTAGTTTACTGCAGGCTTTGTCATTCGAAAATGAGTAAGGAAAGGGAGGAAGGACTTGGGCAAGGAATTAAGGATCGCATCCTTACCGAGCTGCTCGTGCAGAGGAAAGCCCAATTTGCTTAGGTGCTCAATCATCTCGATCATGTACAATACATGATCAGTGACTGAGGCCCCATCCCTCATCCGAGCATTGAAAATGGCACAACTAGTTTTGTGCCTTTCAACATCGTCAGGCATGCCAAAGGAGTCGTTCAACATTTGAAGCATCTCCTGTGGCTGGGCATTCTCAAACCTTCGGCTGAACTCGTCATTCATTGCTGCCAGCATAATACATCGAATGGTGGTGCGGTATTGAGCCACTTCAAGTAAGTATCTCGGATCGCCTTACTAGCGTTCGGAGCTGGCTCTCAGGTGCTGGATCCGTTACTACATAAAGGATCCGCTCATGCTCAAGGATAATTTTCAATTTTCGATACCTGCTATCGAAATTGGATCCCATGAGCTTGTCATTATCTAATAATGACCGGAGCGACAGGGTAGTGGCCATAGCTGCATAAAAGAAAACGAGACCTCTATTAGTACATAAATTAATACTAAAGACTTGGACTTTAGTCTAAAGTTTTTTCCAATATTTTTATGAACTGGTAGCCTCATCCTCCAATGCGAGGAATTACTTTAATTCCTTAATGGGTACTAGAATCCACACAGACTACACACGAGCCCAACTTTGGTTGGTCAACCCATGTGCATCTATAGGTAGGTTCTTAACCAGTTGTTTCTCTAAACAACTTCTAGTAGTTGATTTTGCTCCAGAACCTAATCAGTAGGCTTTGGCCTCCACGAAAAGATCTGGTTAGGTCCAACCATTAACATAACTTAATTTAGTGAATCGGACCAATAAATGATCAAGCCCGACTTTGGCCGGCCAACCTAACCACCATCAGAAAGACTCAATCAAATTATCATATTATGAATAATAATTCCATTAGCCAATGAGTACAGGCCTTTGGGCCTCCAATGATCATTGAACTAATGGACTCATTATCATTCACTTAATGGGAGGCTATGACTTAGTTATATTATAACTTAATCATTTTAGGGGCCTAATAATTTTAAGGATTTTATTAAAGAATGGTAGAGAAGAAATCATCCAGCCAATTTCAATCCTCCCACTGACTTCACCAAGTCAGATTAAAAAAGGATTTAATTAAAGCTGGCATTAGGAGCACCTAAATCATCACACTGATTTACCTAATGACATGGGTGAGCTCTAATCACCAAGTGATCTAATCAAAATCTAACTTACCAGATTGGCCAGGTAAGTGAGATCAGTGGTGGGGATTTCCATTAACTCGTCAATGATCGAATCAATGCGAGTAGCTCCCGCTTAAGAACCACTGGTCAAAACTGCCGAACTTACCTTAGACACCAACCGGTTCATTAGTTTTAATTTTGATCAACTTAGTAAATAGGGCTCCACGCGTAGCCATGAATTAAGTCCATCTTGGTCTAGTTAAAGACATGGACCCATTCAACTACAACTATTAAAGTTGAGTCTAGAGTATCCTTGACCTAATCTAATTCAACTTTTGATTAGATTTGACCAATTACTCCATTTAGTCCATTTTTTAAGCTAACCTTAGGTCTAACCCAATTATGGACCTAATTCATCTAACCCATTGACCCACAAGTTTATGCGATTGTCTTAGGTCTTAATTCACAATTCTAGACCTACTAGACAACACTTAATTCTTTTAATTAAGTACTTGGGCTGATGGGTCAGGGTTTGGATTTCGAAAATAATTTTTAAATTTTGAAAGATTTTATTTTCTATTCACCAAATGTGTTGACTCATTTCACAAATGGGTCAGCATATTTCATAAACAGCAATTCTATTGCTCATTTCATAAAAAAAATAACTCAAAATAAATCATAAATTTTCTTTTAGATCTAATCTAACATATTCATGATAAATTTCTTAATTAAGTCCTTTCGTGCTTCATCGGCATGGGATATAATTGCATCGGCATCCCTACCGCCATAGGAGACCCCATCGAATGGGAAGAGAGGCCTTTAAACCCTACTTTTCTCCTATGACCGGACGCCATGGCAACCAACCCAATTAGATTACTTGCTACTTGGATCAAGTATATCTAAATATACCAATTTCAAAATTTAAATTTTGAATTTCAAATTTCAAATTTTAAATTTTAAATTTTAAATTTCAAATTTGAGATTTCAACCAAATTTCAAATTTTAAATTTCCAATCTTTGAATTTTAAATTTTGAATTTTGAATTTTAAATTTCAAATTTTGAATTTCAAATTTCAAATTTTAAATTTGAGATTTCAACCAAATTTCAAATTTTAATTTTGAATTTCAAATTTGAAACTTCTAACAAATTTCAATTTTTCAATTTTTTAAATTTCAAATTTTGAATTTTGAATTTCAAATTTAAACTTATAGATTACATCTTAATCTATGCATGCATATGTATATCATATTCTAGAACCATGCTCTGATACCATTTGTAGCAAAAATTTAGTGTAGGGGCAAAATGGTAATTTTAAAACTTTTTCAAAATTACTATTTTACAGTGGAATTATTAATTAATCTCATTAATTAATACTAATTAACTCTACACTAGGATCTAAATATGATGCAACAGCATGCATTTAAATTTGAAATTCAAATTTGAATCAGTAAACCTTTTACAATACTGTGTTCAGAACACATCCCTTTTGCGGATGGTCGATCACCGCAATCTGATCACTGTCGGGGGGGTTCTGATCATCACATCATAGCCACATAAATATCTGGCCTCTGCGGATCATCCACACGAAGCTCCCATCTGATCAGCTCTTCACGAATGCTAGTTCGTGATTTCATCTTTTTTATGGCAGATGTTGATCGAACTCCATCGATCGATGTGTGCCAACTTCTCGGATGCTCTGGATCATCTGCACAGTTGCTTGAGAGGCTGATGGATCTCTCCTAAAATTTGGTGGACTCACGATACTCGTGGCACACCAATCTCACTTCCCGAACCCTAGGTAGAAACCCTAGGGTACACACCAAAAACCCTGCCCCAATTTTCTCTCTTTTCTTTCTTTTTCTCTCGAAAGGTTTTGGACCTTCACCTCACACACAAACCTTCTTCACACCCCAAAGTTTCTCTCCTAAAATTTTTACACATGTCCCACCTTTCTCCTCTTTTTAAAACAATCGAACGTGTCTTATCCGCGTGAGAGGATAAAGATAAGTGGTTGCACATTTGAATTCAAATCAAATTTGAATTCAAACAAAACCAACTTATCCCTATCCTTTTGGGTATGAGAAGAGAAGGGGCATGGCTCTTTGTGCGTGGAAAATGTTTCATGAGAAAACTTTTCTCGTGTAGGTAATGTGGCGCATAAAATGGATAAGGATGAAGGGGCAAGTGATGTATTCATTCAAATGCTTGAATTTGAATGGCTAACTAATTATTTTATCCATCCATATGGTGTACAAATGAGGGTGTGGGGAAGGGTTTTGCATGAGAAAAATTTTATGAGAAGTTTTTTCTCGTGAATTCAAATGGGTGTAAGGAAGTTGGGTGTCGCAGAGAATTTAAAACAAGGTGGTTTGATTCAAATTGAGCCAACCTAGTTTAAAATAGGTTAAGCACAATTAGACCAGATTAAACTCAACATAATTAGACTTAATTAGGCTCAATAAAATCCTAATCAAATCAAGAATTAACTAAATCTAACTCCTGATCAAATCAGGGACTAAACCACCTTAGCATTAGGTCAACATTTAACCTAATCGGGTCAATCCAAATTGAATCCAATTCAATTGGACTTGATCCAAAAATAATTACTCAATCAAATTGAGTTAATTAGTAATTAAATCACTAATTAAACCTCTCATAAATATTGAGTCCAAATCGATGGGCAATCAGGCATCAGAGACCATCGATATGAAATCCTGATCAAAGAGTTCAAATTTCAAATTCAAAATTTGAAATTCAAAATTTTGACCCCGGTACCCAAAATGTGTGGAACACATGATCAGAGAATCCTAATTCTCAATCATAGAGTCCCAGATAGATAAGACTCATAATCAGCCATCGGATCAGAAAGGAACCTCTAATGTGTGTGACCCCGCAGGTTCGAACCTAAGCCGGTAGCACAGGAACTAATTCCTGTACTAATCGAAGTGACATCTAGCAATGGTACCCAACGATCGGATAGGTTGAATAATCACAATCGCAACATTCAGAACCTACGTGATAATGGTTATCATATAATTCATCCCTTTTGACCCATGTGTTTAGGACGACTCGGGTTAAACTGTCAACCCTGATGATATCATCCGAATCAGTGCTCAACTCAATTAGTCCTGTGACTCCTCACTAGGACTACCCTGGCCAAGGTTTTGCTAAATTAAATACGACTGTACACAGCTCCTAAACTGGAGTGGTCAATCCCATCTTGACACACGCACCGACAGTCAAGTACTTGACTACACCCAGCAGCCTTCCATCATTGAATTAGAAATTCAGGTAGTCTAGTGCCTAAGTGCAGTGAGTTGCTTGCAAGTCACCGTGGCGGTCTCAGGTCGGAGGGACATTTATACCCATATCCCATCGGAGCAAATCTTGACAGCAGAAATAGCTCCGGAGTTGGTCACGTTCAGTGCAGATGTACCATTACATCTCACCTGTATGCCATACCAGTGTCTCCACATCTTTGGTTATGAGGACAACCAACCCATATAGCACACAACGACCTATGCTCGATAAACATTGTCGTTCTTGGTAACAACGTATCATTTAGTCGCGAACATGTTTAAGGACTAACTGACAAATCCTCCTTTATCGAGTCTAAATAGTCCTAAGGACTTCACCATAACACAGGAGTTCATTAGAAGATGAAATATTTATGATAAAAAAATACCAAAATAACTTTTATTTATTTATAATTCATGTACTAATACAAAAGGAGCACAACCGTCAACAGGCTGACGATTGACTTTGGGACACTATTCCCAGCAACATGGGATGCCCCAAACATCACCATTCTAAGTGTTGGTCGGTCACATGAGAGAGAAATCTCAGTGCAAGTAGGAATTCTCATATTTCATCAAAACAGATCTGATTCGAATCCAATTCGAAGCTAGTTTGAAATAATTTCGAAAGACTGTCAATCCCAAACTCTTTAGAATTTTTATACCAAATCTAACTTAAATTTTGAATCCAATTAAGTCTAATTAATTTAGATCTAATCTAAAATTAATTAGTACTTAATTCTAATCTCTCATATGCTCATAGATCATAGATCAAAAATTATTCATCTCTGAGATCGAACTTGAACCTTAAGTATAGTGCTAGCTAGACATAATCAACTCTTCAATACCATTTGACCTATAACTTAATTCTCAATCAAGTTAGCTTATATGTTTAATCAAGTCAAGTATTTTTAAATTAGATATATAAATATAGGTCAATTCCTTCCTACTTTGTCTGACTTGTGTGCGTGACTCCATAGATTCAAACACTAAGCAGTAGCACAAAAACTAATTCCTACACTAATCGAGATACCAACTAATAATGATTTTCGACATCTAGATAAGTCAAATTATCATAAAAAAAATATTCTAAAATTCATACACATGGTTACCGCATAATTCATCCTTTTGACCCTGGATGTTTTTGGATAGTCTCAAGTTAACTGTCAATCGAGATAGCTTCATCCACATTGTATTTTAACCTTTCAAATCTATCTCATAGATTACCCTAGTCAAGACTTTATAAAATTGAAATACAGTGATACATCAACTTCAATAATCAGAGGGATCAATCCCATCTTGATCCACATACAAACCTCGCAAGTACTTGATTGTATCCAGTAGTCTTCCATCACTGCATTAGAAATTCAGATAGTCTGGCACCAATGCAAAGTGAGTTGCTTGCAAGTTACAATGATGTTCACAGGTTTGAAAGACACTTATACTCATGTGTTTTGTGAGTAGCTCTTGATAGTAGAATGCTTAGTAGGTGAGTCACTTGTTCAGTGATGATGTATCCCTATATCTCACCTATATGCCATACCAGTGTCACCACACTCTTTGATTAAGAGGACAACCAACCCATATGGTACACAACAACCTCCACTCGATAAATATTATTTTGTAATGATGTATCATTTGATCATGAATATATTTAAGAACTATATAATAAATCCTCTCTTTATCACGTACTAGCATAGTTCTATGAACTTCATCACAGTACAAGAGTTCAAGGAAGATGTTATTTTGTAATGAAAAATATCAGATAACTTTTATTTAATAATCAATAATTTATATATAAAGAGAAACTCAATCATCATATGATTCATTTTAGAATACAATTCTCAATAACTCTCACTTGAACTAAAGCCAATCAGGGTAGTATCTTATACCCATCTTCCATTTGAAATCATCAAACTCTTTGATCTTGAGAGCTTTAGTGAAGGAATTGGCTAGGTTCTCCTTTTCATCAATCTTCTAAAGCTCGACATCACCTCGATTTACGATCTCTCATTCTAGGTGATAGCGATGCAGAATATGTTATACCATCCAATACAGCATTGTATTTCATTACGCATATAGAATCAGCCACAGTATGTTACTTGAAACTCTTTCAGCAAATAGCTCCTTCATTCGAAATAAATACGTAGCCCGACATGCTTCTGCTATCATCATAATCTAATTGAAAACTAAAATCAGTATATCCCATAAGTTTCAGGTTAGTGTCTCCATAGATAAGCTATTGATCTTTAGTATTTCTCAAATACTTAAGAATTACTTTCACAATCTTCCAATGCTTCTTATCGGATCTGACTGGTACCTAGTCACTATCCCTAGTGAATAGGCCACATCCAATCTCATACATGTCATAGCATACATGATAGATCTCACTGCTAAATTTTATGGTATTCTACTCATGTGCTCTCTCTCTTCAGAAGTTGTTGGATAATTCTTTCTTGGAAAAAATAATCTCATAGCCTATCGAAAGATAGCCTTTCTTAAAATTATCTATATTGAACCACTTCAATAAGGTATTGATGTACGTGGATTGAGATAATCCAAGCAACCTTCTAGATCTATCCTTATAGATCTTCATCCCAAAGATGTAGGATGCTTTTTTCAAGTCCTTCATGGAGAACTGTGATGATAACCATAGCTTCACACTCAAAAAAATTGAGATGTCATTTTTTAGTAATAGTATGTCATCCACATACAGCACAAGAAAGATGACTACAGAATCGAAAGTCTACTTGTAGAAGCAAGGTTCTTCTCCATTCCTAACGAAGTCATATATTTTGATCACCTTATCAAAAAGTATGTTCTAACTCCTAGATACCTACTTAAGTCTATAAATAGATCTTTTCAGCTTGCACACTTTTGACTCATCTGTGGATGTGAACCCTTCAGGTTGTATCATATACACCTCTTCTTCCAGCTCCCCATTAAGGAAAGCAATTTTGACAACCATCTGTCAGATCTCCTAATCTAAGTGTGCAATGATAGCAAGCATAATCCAGATAGACTTGAGCATTGCCACAGGAGAGAACGTCTTGTCATAGTTAATACCATAATGTTAACGGTAACCCTTGGCAACTAAACGAGCTTTATAGGTCTCTATCTTTCCATCTGCTCTTCTTTCTCTTTTAAAAAGTTATTTACACCCTATGGGTTTGATCCCATCAGGTGGATCAACTAGTATCCATACACCATTGATCTCTATGGACTCTATCGCAGATTTCATGGCGTCAAGCTATTTCTGGGAGTCGGTTCATTGCATGGCCTCCATATAGGTGATCGGATCCATATCATTCTCATCAAGTTCGACGGGGTCACCATCCTAGATTAGAAAACTATAGTATCTGTCTGGCTAATGTGGTACTTTACCGGATATCCTCAATGGCGTCTTTACTGGCTCCAAATTCAATTCACCAATCAAATCTAATTTTGTGTATGTCCATCCTTCCACCTCATGAACTTCATCATTTTTAATTTTACAGGCATTAGCTTCTTCACCAAGAAACTCTTTTTTCAAAAAGACTGCCTGACTGCTGACAAACACCTTTTGTTCTGCAGTGAGATAGAAGTAGTACCCTTTAATTTTCTTTGAATATCCTATGAACAAGCATCTGTCGGACTTTGATCCAAGCTTATCTATCTTTAAACATTTGACATAAGCTGGACACCTACAGACCCTAAGATGTGAGAGCACCGACTTACGTCCAGTCCATATCTTATATGGAGTTTTATCGACAGACTTGCTGGGCACCTTATTCAAAATGTAACAGGTAGTTTCTAGAGCATATCCCCAAAAGAAGATTAGTAGACTTGCAAAGCCCATCATGGATCAGACCATATCTAACAAGGTTTGATTCCTCCTCTCCAACACCCCGTTATGTGGTGTTCCATGAGGGGTCCACCGTGAGAGAATCCCATTCTCTTTCAGATATGTTAGAAATTCACTGGTGAGGTATTCACCTCCTCGATCTAATCGAAGGATCTTAATACTCTTTTCAATTTGTTTCTCTACTTCAGTATGGAATTATTTGAATATTTCAAATGATTCTGACTTATACTTCATAAGATAGACATACCCATACCTCGATAGGTCATCTGCAAATATAATGAAGTAGAAGTATCCTCCTCGGGCACCTACGTTCATAGGCCTACATACATTAGTATGTATTAGACCTAGGACATTGTTGGCTTTTTCACCTCTTCTTTGAAAAGGTGACTTAGTCATGTTACTAAGTAGACAGAATTTGTAGGTTGGCAATGACTCACAATCATCTATCTCAAGGATACATTCCTTGATCAACCTGTCAATCCTGTTCTTATTCACATGACCAAGCCTACAATGCCAAAGGTAGGATTCACTGACATTATCTAACTTAGGGTGTTTATTAGGTGTGTACGTTGTACTAACAGGCCGTGATATTATGTATATTCATGTTTCAATTATTCACGTATAATTACAGTATCATTCATAATGATATTACAAAAATCATCCTTTATTACAAACTTATAATCAAGTTTGGTCAAAAGGCCTACAGAGATGACATTCATCAAAAAAGAGGGACAATAATGACAATCATCTAACATAACACTACTATAGACTCAAAGACAAGCTGTAAAATTTTCAAAGCCAGAATTAGAACAAGACTTCCATCCCCAATATTAAGGAATCACTCGTCCTCTCAAAACTTTCTACTTATCTGCAGTCTCTATAATAAATTAATATATTAATAAGACTTTTGATATCCAATATCTAGGTAGTAGCATCACAAATAGAGAAATTACAAGGAGTTATCATATAAGTATCTTGTAAAGCAACCAATTGCTTCTTTCTCTTATTCTTAGGCCTGTTTGGGTCAAGGGTAGCTATATAAGCAGGATAATTTTTTTTCAATGATCCAACTTCTTATAGAAGAAGCACTCTACCTAGCTCTTGTCAACTTTTGATGGTTTGCTTTGCTTAGATCGGTGACACGGGATTTCTATATTTTTTCATCTTTTCTCTTTTAGAGGATCGACGTCCTGCAGATGAACCTCCCACTAAATTCACTGGCTCCTTCTGGAGCTGGTGATCTTTCTAAAAAGTCTGTAGTAACCTTAGCAAATCATGGTAGTTTACCGTAGGTGTCGTCATTCTATAATGACTGAGAAAGGATATGTAGAATTTTGATAGCGAATTGAGGATAGTATCTTTGCCTAACTGTTTATGCAACGAAAAGCTAAGTTTGCTAAAATATTCAATCTACTCAATCATGTACAATACATGATCAGTGACTGAAGTCTCCTCTCTTATACGGGCATGGAACACTATGTAGGAGGTTTTATGTCTCTCTGCATTCTCAAGGGTGCCGAAGGATTCATTCAATATTTGAATAATCTCCTTTGACTATACATCCTCAAATTTATGACTAAGTTCGTCGTTCATAGCTGCCCTCATCATGCAATGCACAATCATGCGGTTATTGAGCCAATTCATGTAAGTGTTTCTCACGATATGAGGAGTATTAGCTGCAGGTTCTTCAAGTGCCTCATCTGTAAGGACATATAAAATCTTCTCATGCTCCAAGATGATCTTCAACTTTTGATACCAGCTATCGAAGTTGGGTCCGATGGGCTTGTCACTGTCCAACAGCATATAGAGGGATAGTGTGTTGGCTATAACTGAAAGAAAAATATTAACCTATTAGTATATGAATTATTTTAATCCTGAAGATATGAACTTTAGTCTAAAGGTCCTCCCACTACTTTTACGAATTGATAGCCTCTACCTCCAACTCAAGGAATTACAATAATTCCTTATTAGGTACAAGAATACACACGGACTACATTCAAACTCGAGTGTGATTCGGCCAACCCTAGTGCACCCATGGGTAGGTTCACAACCAATTATTTTTCAAATAACTTCTAGCAATTAGGTTTTGACCCGGACATCCCTTCAGCAGGCATGTGGCACTCCATTGAAAATCTCAATTAGGTCCAACCATTAACATGACACATCAAGTATATCCAACAAATGAATGTCCAGGCCTGAGTGTGGCTCAGCCAACCTGAACATTGATTTGAAGGTACATCATGATGATCATATGACAAATGATAATTTCAATACGTAATAGACATCAAGCGTGTGGCACCTCCAATACCTATTTAGAATGCTGGAGTCGATATCACGCACCTTAATGGGAGGTAATGATAAAGTTATCTCATAATTTTATCACTTTATAGACTTAATAATTTAGAGAATTTGATTTCATTGATCTGAGAATAAGAGAATAAGTCAACCTACAAGCTACAAATCCTTCCACTGACTTTACCAAGTCATATAAAGGATTAGATACAAGCTGGTCTAAAGATGCCTAAATCAGTCACACTACTTCACTTTAATGGCATGGGTCTGCACAAATCAACCAGTAACCTAATCAAAACACAATCTACCATGTTGGCCAGATAAGTGAGATCAGTAGAAGGATGTGCCCTTAACTCATCGTAGACACATCTAGGTGAATAGCTCCCAATTAAAAATCACTTGATCGAATCTGCCAAACTTGCCTTAGACACTAACTGATTAATTAGTTTTTATTTGGTCCACCAAAAGATTCGAGCGCAACCACGGAGCTATGATCTTGGTCCATTTATTAGGGTCAAACATATGGACTTGATCAAACTTCAACTATTGAGATTGATTTAGAGAAATATTAATCTGATCTAATTCAACACTTGATTAGATTTAATCAATTTTTTTACTTGGTTTATATGTATTTCTAACCCTGGTCTAACCCATTAGAAAGATCTGATTCATGCTAACCCTTTGCCCATTGATCTATGTGGTGTCTTAATGATCTTCAATTCTCAAATCTAAATCATTCAAACTTAATCCAAATTAAGTGTGTGAGACGTATGTTTCAGTCTGTAGAACTATTCTACAAAGATTTTAGGTGAAGCATACCACATATTTCAACACATGAAAATAAATTTTTATAGTATGTTAGACAATTAAATATGCATAGGTATGATCTAAATTTCATACTTACATCTCATGCATCATGATAATTTTTAGATCTATACTGATTACATCTTATGTAATATGCAATTCAAATATAAAATAATTTATATCTAAATTTTATTCTATTGTAATAAATTATAAATTACTATAGTTCTAATCTAAACATATTTATGATCAAAATAATATATAAAATCTATTTATTTTTTTCATAAATCGGATCATAATGACACCCTTGTATATCATAAGAGAACCCATTGAATAGATAAAAGAAAGATTAATCTCTTTAATCTCCTATGATCAGAAGGTCTGATGACCTCATCAATCTGAGTACTAAGCTACTAAGATCTGGAATTTAATTTTATATATAATTACATCAACATACAATTATTGATAAAACTATTTTTATCATGAACATGTCCTTAATCTTATCAATCATATTCTTTATTTAGTCTAATTAGTGATAATGCATTATATACATCATATCAGATCTAAAATATATCTTATACTAATTATAAATATTAATTTTAGATTTATATCATATAAAAAATTAATTAGATACAAATATGAATGCATAAGAAATAAATTTTTGGTAAAATCTATTTTCATGCAATACTGAATTTCGATAGGATTCAGATCAAATATCCATCGAAATGGATCTAATTTAGATCTAAAATAAACTTTACTTTATCAAAAAAATAATAATATTAAAATTTTATTAAAATAAATTTAAAATAGATTTTAATTCACATTATTATTCCATTAAAAATTCAATAATAGTAGAATTCTGTTATAACAAACTTATAACAACCTCAATCAACCATTGATTAGGCATCTTTAATCTAATTAAAATAAGATAAAAATTTTATATAAATAGATTTAAATCATATTTAATATTTTATAAAAAATTTTAATTATATCTTATATAATTAATTCTAAAAAATTATTTATGCATGCATATATTTCAAACCTGCTTTGATACTAATTGAAGGGAAGGAAAATTATTTCTCATCGAAAGGCTCAGATTGCATCTAATTTTTTTTTATTAATATACATGAATAAAAATCAAATTCTTACCTGATTAGTAGTATAATCAGAGATTAAATCTTAATTAATCTAAATTAAACCTTCATGGAGACCTGGATGTGTAGACCATTTACTTCGCATGCACACCAAATGCCACAGAAAGCAGGATGAACTCCAATCCAATCGCCTTCACAATCCAATCAAATGAGGGAGAGATATGCTAGTGTGACAACTCACACTAGAAGGTGGGATGCCTAAAGAGAGCCCACGCCCAAGGGAGAAGGGGTGGCAACAAAGGGAGAGGACAAGGAGAAGATGGGACCGCTCTCTCTTCTCACGCCTCTCCTCTCTTTCTCTCTTCTCTCAATCTGATTTGTTTGCTATGCATCCATAGATAGAGATCCTCTCTATTTATAGATAATTCTTATGACCCAATAAGTATAAGAGTCTTAACTCAAATCTGATTTGAATCAGTCCAATACTCATAAAAGAAGGATTCCTACATAAGATAGAATTGCCACCATATATGACAGCTAATTTGCACCCACTTTCTCACCCACATGGGATGCTCCAAACCAAGACCATTCTAGGTGTTGATCAGCCCACATGAGAGAGAAATTTTAGTGTAAGTAAAAATTCTCATATCTCATCAAAATAGGTCTGATTCGAATCTAATTCAAAGTTGGTTCGAAATAATTCGAAAGGCTGTCAATTCCAAACTCTTTTAGACTTTTGTACCCAGTCTAACTTAAATTTTAGACCCAATAAAGTTTAATTAATTTAGATCTAATCTAAAATTAATTAGTACTTAAATTTAATCTCTCATATGCTCTATGGATCGTAAATCAAAATTTCATCTCTGAGATCGAACCTGAACCTCATGTGTAGTGCTAGCTAGATATAGTCAACTCTTCAATCCCGTTTGACCCATAACTTAATTCTCAATCAAGTTAGTTATATATTCAATCAAGTCAAGTACTTTTAAATTGGACATATAAATATATGCCAATTTCTTTCTACTTTGTCTGACTTATGTGCGTGACTCCATAGGTTCAAATACTAAGTCTGTAGCATAGGAACCAATTTTTGCACTAATTGAGATACCATCTAGCAATGATTTTTGACATCCAGATAGGTTGAATTATCACAAAAAATATTTTAGAACCCATACACATGGTTACCATATAATTCATCTTTTTGACCCTAGATATTCTAGGATAGTCTTAGGTTAACTGTCAACCGAGATTGCTTCATCCACATTGTATTTCAACCTTTTAAATCTATCTCATGGATTACCCTGACCAAGACTTTGCTCAATTGAAATATAGTGATACATCAACTCTAATAATCTGGAGAGATCAATCCCATCTTGATCCACACAAAGACTTCGCAAATACTTGATCGTACCCAATAGTCTTCCGTCACTGTATTAGAAATTTAGATAGTCCAGCACTAAAGTACAGTGAGTTACTTGCAAGTCACAATGATGATCTTAGGTCTGAAAGACACTTATACCCATATATTTTATGAGCAGCTCATAGTAGAATGCTCAGCAGGTGAGTCACTTATTTAGTGATGATGTACCCCTACATCTCGCCTATATGCTATACTAGTGTTACCACACTCTTGATTAAGAGGACAACCAACCCATATGGCACACAACAACCTCTACTCGATAAACGTCATCATCCTATAATGACGTATCATTTGGTCACGAATATGTTTAAGAACTATACGATAAATCTCTCTTTATCGCATGCTGGCATAGTTCTAAGGACTTCATCATAGCATAAAAGTTCAAGGAAGATGTTACTTTGTGATGAAAAATATCAGAATAATTTTTATTCAATAATCAATAATTTATATACAAAGAGAAACTCAATCATCATATGATTGATTTTAGGATACAATTTTCAATGCTACCACCCTACACAAAAAAGGTGTTTATTGGTAGGCATATCATTTCTTGGAGAAAGAGTTTATCCAAGAAAGGGGTAGTCAGAGGTTTGTTAAACTTATGAAAGTTCAAAACGTACAACCCATCTAGGATTCACAAATTGATTCTCAATCAGATGTGCCCATTACTGAGGCACAGCCACTTCACACACCTCCTCTTCAAAGATCAAGTAGAGTGTGTAATGTACCACTCAATATGAATTTATCATTGAAAATGATAATACATCTCACATCATTGAGAATGATGATCCCACGATCTATTCGAAAGCTGTCATAAGTAGCGACTCTGACAAATGGCTCAATGCCATGAAATTCAAAATGGACTCCATGTATACCAAGTTTGGACTTTGATTGATGCGCTTGAGGTTGTGACCTAATAGATTGCAAATGGATCTTCAAAAAGAAGATTGGAGTAGATGGCCAGTAGAGACCTATGAGGCCAGACTGGTGGCAAAAAGTTTCAGATAAAAATAAGGTGTTGATTACGAAGAAACCTTTTCGTCGATAGCATGCTCAAGTCTATTCGGATAATGCTGCTATTACAGTATACCATGACTATGAGATCTGACAGATGGATGTCAAGACTACCTTCCTAAATAAAAAATTTAAGGAAGAAGTCTGTATGACTCAGCCAGAGGGATTGTCTCTAGTGGAGAGCAAATTAGGTATGCAAGCTGAATAGATCTATTATGGATTAAAACAAGCATTGAGGAGCTAGAATATCCATTTTGATAAGATAATCAAATCGTTTGGCTTTATCAAAAATATGGATGAGCCTTGTGTGTATAAGAAGACTAGTGAGAGTGCTGTTTATTTTCTTGATCTTGTATGTGGATGATATACTACTCATTGGAAATGATATCTCGATGTTGCAATCGGTCAAGACATGGTTATCACAAAAATTTTTTATGAAAAACTTGGATGAAATATCCTATATACTTGGTATAAAGATCTATAGGGATAGATTAAAAAGATGCTAGGCTTGTCCCAGTCTAGGTATATTGATCTGTGTTGAAGAGGTTCAACATGGAGGAAAGTAAAAGAAGTTACTTACCCATAGATCATGGCATACAATTCTCTAAGAAGATGTCTCCTAAGTACTAGAAGAGAGAAATAGAATGAGTTCTATTCCTTATGCTTCGACTGTGAATCAATTATGTATGCTATATTATGTACCAGGCCGGATGTGGGTTATATCTTAGGCATTGTAAGTAAATTTTAGGCTGATCCCGGAGAGAATCATTGGAAAGCTGTGAAAAATATACTCAAGTACTTGAGAAGAATGAGAGATATTTTTCTAATAGATGGAGGATCTGATTTAAACTAAAAGGTTATACTGATTTTAGTTTTCAATCTGATCTGGATGATAGCAAATCTATATCTGGATATGTATTCACTCTGTATAGTAGTGCAGTAACTTGGAAGATTTCAAACAGCAAACTATTACTGACTCGATCACTAAGGCTGAGTATATTGCTACCAATAAGGCTGCTAAGGAGATCATTTGGATGAAAAAATTATCTCAGAATTAGGTGTGGTTCCAGGGATTGAACAACCTATGTCTCTTTATTATGATAATACTGCGATAGTTGCTCAGCCAAAAAACTGAGGTCTCAATATAAATCCAAGCACATCTAAAGATGGTTCCATCTCATTCGGGAGATAGTTGAAAGACACGATATGATCATAGAGCGAGTCGACATCAAAATAATATATGGACCCATTCACTAAGATCTTGTCAATGCAGCAGTTTGACCACCATCTTGACAGCATGCGCATCAAGTATGGGGCGATTGGCTTTAGTATAAGTAGGAGATTGAAAGAATAATATCCTACAAGCCAATCACATACGAGATGCGATAGGATATTTTCTGTAATTTTTCTTCCAGACTCGTGTAATTGATATTAATATTATTAATAAAATAGATATTTTTGATTCATTATATTAGCATCATTTTGTTCTTAAGATTATAATGAACCCCATAGGTCTTAACATTGGTTTTAGGACTGTGATGAGATCATGCCAGTGAGACCTAAATCTTTGATCACCATGATCTAGAATATTTTCAGTCATTGATTCATTGAGTTAGGGATCAATGATATCGATAAGACTGGCATATCTTATGCATGCTCAAAAATAAGGTGGTTGATCTCACAACTACTTGTGTGTGACACTAATACAAAGATATGGGTGCTCATTAGAGAATGAGTTTACTGAATAGACTAGAAAGAACTTTAGATGGAGTCTTATTATATGTCAACTGATGATTCTCTAGTGAGAGTTGTGTAAGTGATCTTTTGACCTGAGATCGCCATGGTTCCTTATGTACATGAATCTATATTTTGGTTCACTTTCTAACTTGATTCTTTGATCCTTGTATGAGGTGTTCTGGATATGATAAAGTATGTATGGAGGTTGTGAGTGATCAATAAAGGATCAGTCACTCTTAATAAGGAGAACGAATATCCTATGTGATCTTATAGGTCGGTGATTCTGAAAGTCTTTGGCCAAAGTAGGATGATAATTAAAAAAAATTTAATATATTATCAACTAAATCATCACCTATTGATTGAGATATATATAGATAAGTGATTGATTTGATATGTATCCATGCCCATAGCTCATCTGGAATTGTTTGACTGAAGGATTGAATTACACGACAACTTGCCTTTGAAGGATATTTTGATAATTTTTTATCAAAATTTAAATCTTTTAGATAGTCATGACATATTGCTAGATATCAATCTAGACTTATAGACTCATCAGAATTAAAAGAGTTTAATTCAAAATCATTAAGAAGAGTCCTAATTGATAGGGACTCTTTGGGTGACCTAATCTGATCGGATTAGGGTTACATCGAAAGTCTGGAACTACTGCTGGCTAGATTTGGAATTCAATAAATCACACATTTTAAAATTTGATCTTGATCAAATTTAATTAAGATTTAATTTAAATTTTAAAGATTAATTGATATGCTAGCACATTGTATTAACCCAGTTCCTAATTGGTTTAAATCAAAGTATTTAAGCTAACCTAGATCGTTATCTTGACCTAATGAAATTGGGTCAATTTTAATTGGATTCTTATCCAATTTGATAATGTTTTAAGTGGAGGACTCATTTACACCTACCAGATGCCACACCAAAATATTAATGCGCCCACTCTTTTTAGCATGTAAAGATGAACAGTCCTTCTTCATGAAGGATCTTTTCTTAACGCGTTGCTTTAAATAGTCAACAAGATTTCTTATGATTTAACATCATATTTATATGTGATTTTTATGAGGCATAAAAGAGAAGGAGTCCTTCTGTGTGAAAGACTCTTGTGCCAAAAATAATACACAATGATTTATTCACCATGTGAGATAGTGGAGCACCAAAGATTGGCGCCCCTTGGTCCTTCTCACATCCTTGGTCTCCTATTTAAATGGGCATCCCATATGGCCCAAGTACTAGATTTTGGATGGAAACTAGAGATAAATGGTGTGTAAATTAGAAAAAAAAATTAAAAAAAATTGAGAAAAAGGCAAGGAAAATTGAGTGTCAAAAGTTGTAAGAAAGGTGGTGAGAGAATTAGCAAGTATTGCTAGTATGCCTAGGGTTTGATTTTTCATATTGGAGCCCAAAATCAAATCCTAGGTTGTGAGATATCTGAAGAGTGTCTTCTGCCATAATTCTAGTGGTAAGATAAAATAATTGAGCTTTAATATGATCGTTCATTAAGTTCGAAGCCGGTAGTGTTCTTAAGAAGACAAGACTACGGGTGCGCACTAGTTAGGAAGGACCTTGGCCAACTTTCGTACGGATCACCGTTAGAGGGCTTCTACTTTGGATCTCATGGAGATCGCTAATGTATTATATTTTTTTTTGGTAAAAAATAAAAATTATATCCCTTTGCATGCTTGTTTTGTTTGATTGACATCAGCAAGGTGATTCTAGGGTTGGATTTCAATTTAATAGTTTTAACTGTTAAAGCTATAGACTTGTTTAGTTTTAAAATTTTAAAATCACTTTTCATTGCATGGTCAAAATTCAACACTTCATGGGACCTCACAGTGGTACCCCTACATGCCATGAAGAGCATCCCATTAAATGGGAGGAGAAGGTCATCAAACCCTACTTGCTCCTATGACCGGATGACCTGGTATTATCCAATCTGAGTGCTTTGCTGCTCAGAACATCTAATCTAAATAAATAATAATCAGATCTAAAAATAAACTATTTATATCTAATCTAAATCATCAATAATCAGATCAAATAAAAAAAAATTAGATCTAATGTCATATTGATTCACATTAAAACAACCATAATCTAATACCAGTTGAAGGAAATATGTGGTAGTATAGTCATGTAATTTAAATTTTATACAATAGAAATAATAGATTAAATAATTTAATCCTAATTATATATATAAGATCCTATCTTAGACTACTATATCAAGATCTTTGATATAAAATATATATTTTAGATCTGAAAATAAAAATCACATCGATCTTATCGATGCTGAAATTCTAGATCTAACTATTAGATCTACTATAGAAATTAAAATAAGTTAGAGATCATTACCAAACAAATTTAATCTTGATCTTCTCTAATCTAATGGTTGGAGAAGGTGTTCTTCAGGTCACTCACAGCCACACGGAGTCATTTAGCCTCTACAAGGGTTTTGGAGGTGCTAGCCTGCAAGAAACTTCGATAGCTGATTTGTTCCTCCTTCTTCAAGTGCCTTGGATACTCTAAAGTAAGAGAAGATCAAGAGAAGAAATAGAGAAGGAGGAGAAGAGGCTCTAAAAATAAAAAACACCAAGGGAATGATCATGGGATCCAAGAGAGAGGACCCCTATTTATAGACTAGGAATTAGGATTTTCCAAGAAAGGGCACCAAGAGTCAATACCAAAATCTCCTTTTGGTATCCCAAAAAATTTCAAAAAAAATCATTAAAATGTGGATAAAGATTCTATAGTCTCACACACCAAAGGATTCTCCAAGAAACATTAGAGAAGACTAAATATGGTGCCAACAATAATCTATATACAAAAAATCCCTTTCCTAGTTTACCTTTTATCTCTAATTTAGATCGCATTCGAATTAGGCAAGAGATAATATTATGACACATTAGCTATAGCCACCCACCCTTATTGGATCTTTTATCATGGTGCCAAAAATCACAACCCAAATCAAATTAGGCATGAATAAATTGACATAGATCCAGGTGTAGCGCAAAAGATAAGGATAGAGTCCAAGTTGACAAGGACTCTTTATTTTCAATTTTGATTCTAATCCAAATCAAATTTATATTGAACCCACTGATAGAAATGAACCTAATCTAATTAAAAACTCTAATATCTTATCATATTCCTAACCTAATTAAGAATTAGCTGAGTCAAAACTCAGATCGAATCAGGATCAAATTTTTCTTGTAATCGGGTTCGATCATGTGAAACCCAATCCGAGTTGAACTGAATCTAATTCAATTAGACTTGATCCAAAGCTCTTTGTCAAATCAAATTGAGTCAATTAGTAATCTAATTACTAATTAATTCTTCAAAAATAATAGAGTTCCAATCCTAGTGGGACTCTTCTCCAGAGTCCTAGTCGAGTAAGACTCTTCACCAGAGTCACAATCCAATTAGACTCTTCAGCCATCAGATCTGATCAAATCTTCTAATACATATAACCCCATAGGTTTGAACCTAAGCTAGTAGTATAAAAATAAATTTCTATACCAAGCAATGTAACCATCTAGCAATAATGACCCGATGACAGGATAGGTCGAAGTATTGCAAAACAACATTCTAGAACCTACTGGTGTATGGTTATCATATAATTCATCCCTTTAACCAAATACTCAAAGTGACCTAGGATTTAACTATTAATCCTAATTTAGTCAACTATATTGTATCTTAATCTTTCAAATCTATCTTATGGATTATCCTAGCTAAGATTTTACTGAATTGAAATATACTGATGCATATCTCCTACTAATTTAGAGGGGTCAATTCCATCTTGACTCACACACCGACTTGATAAGTACTTGACTGCATCCAGTAACCTTCTATCACTGAGTTTGAAACTTAGATGGTCTGATACTAAAGTATAGTGAATTACTTATAAGTCACCATGGTGGTTTCAGATTGGAGGGATACTTATACCCATACCCTTCACGAGCTACTCTTGACAACAGAGTGCTCGACACATAGTCACGTTCGATGCGAATGTACTCTTACATTCTACCTGTATGTCATAACAGTATCTTCACACTCCTTGATTAAGAGAACAATCAACTCATATGGCATGCAACGACCTATACTCGATAATGTTATCGTTCGATTAATAGCATATCATTTGATCGCAAATATTTTTAAGGACTTAATGATAAATCCTCCTTTATCGATTAATTATAGTCTTAAGGATTTCATTACAACATAGGAGTTCAAAGATGGATAATTTGTAATAAAAATATCAAATAAGTTTTATTAATAAAAAATTATATATAATTTACAAGATGAGTGCAATCATCTAATGATTGATTTTGGGACACATTTCCCAATATGAAGTCCATATATGCATGTAGCCTTCATTCGATCTTTCCAAGAGAAGCTAGAGTTGGTAAAGTGTCACCTTTGAGAGGCTAAGGAAGAGCGATGAGAGGCCTTGAAGTTGATGGAGGAGGTGAAGGATCAAGCCCACATCATCGTGACAAGGGCTGACACTACAAGCTCAAACTCAAGGAGGCTGAGGACAATATTGGAGTCAAGATCATCCTTGCTTGAAAATGAGACAAGGAAGAGATCACTCATCTTCAAGGTTAGGTCACCAAGGCAGACGGAAAAGCCTCCCAAGCTGAGGAGAAATTTGGCTAGATGGAGGATAAAACCACCCAATCTGAGGAGAAAACTACCCAAGTTGACAAAGAGTTGCATTGTCTAAGGAAAAAATCACTCAGGCCAAAGAGAGGATAGTTGAAGAAGAGGCTACCTATGTTGGGGAAAGAGTTACCATTACTAAGAAGAAGTTGCTCAAGTTGAAGAGGTGGCTTGTTAGGTTGTCATCAAGTTTAGAGGCTCCAGGCGGTTCCATGATGAGCTGCTTGAGGTTGGCCGACACTCCTTCAAGAAGGGCTTTCACTATTGCAAGGATGAGTTTGCTGGTCTATTCTTGGAAGCTGACCTCAACTCAATCACCCATTCAGGCTCATCATCAAGTGAAGGTGAGAGGAAGAAGATGAGGAAGGAGGAGAGGAATGAGGGACAAATCAATAGCTCGGTCATCATGAGCATGATTTTGTAACTCATTCATCACAAGCATCGTTTTGTAGCTCATTTGGCATGAACATATTGTACTTCCTCCTTGTAATCTCTTCCTTTATGCAATAAACTATCTCTTTTGTCTTCTCTCTAATATTTGTGTTATGATCCAGTGGTGTGCCAAGGCCCAGGGGACCAAGGCTAAGGCCAAGGTCCATCATTCATGAGGGCTTCATGGAGGCTCTAGGGCTAGTTGGGCCCTAGGTTGAAAGGCTGTGGGCCTTTCGGGTTCTTGAGGTCTAGGTTATGTGGGCCTCAAGGGACCAACCCTTTATGGGTCAGGTCTGGGCTCAGGATAGGTGAGATTAGGTTGAGTCATGGGTATACATGGGCTTGGGTTAACCTAATCTCCCATAGAGTTGGTCAAGAGAGTTTTGGGTTTGGGTCACTTGACCCGGTGTTTATTATACATATACTGTGTATAGGTTGGATAAGCCAAGAAAATACAATACTCTTTCTCCCAAGTCTCTCTCTCTCTTCTCCCTCCTCTCCTCCAGCATTTCCATGCCCCAGGAGCAAGAAACCCTAGGGTTTCTTGCCGCCAGTCCATAAAAGGAAAGAGAAGAAGGGAGGCCTAGCCCCTTCCCCCTTGCAGCCGCCAGCCATTTCTTCCTCCCCTCTTGCAGGCACCAAACACTCAGGTCCAGGATCTGGAATCTCTTGAGAAGAGGTTGGTACAAGTCCCTCTTAGATCTGAAGTTGATCTGAGGTCGTTTGAGGCACGGGTGAGATCTCCATCAACAGATCTACAAGAAAGACTGCAGCAGGATAGATATGCGAGGTCTGTCTCCATCTATCTTCTTCCTATCTAGAATACCCTGAATTCAGATCTACAAATTGAAAGACCTCAGTCCAGGTCTGAATCTAGTTGGATACCAGATCTTGGATTTTTTAGAGTAGTTTTAGAGGCGTTCTTCATCTAGAACGAAAGGCTGACGAAGAAGACAGCAACCAGACTGATTTCATCAAGGGCCTTGGATCATGTCCAGACGACTCCAGATCTATTTGTTGCTGGTTTTGTACTCCCCAAGGTCCATGGGAGGAGCGGATCGTGCTCCAATAGTTGGTATCAGAGCCACGATGGTGAGGAGCGGTTCAAGCACGAGAAGTTGAAGATCCCAATGCTGAAAATTTTCACAAGGTACCATCAAGGTATATTCTATACTTTCTTGATTTTATATTGCTTGTTTGGCATGGATCCAGTCCATGGGCAGCAATATGAAGGTCCGAGTTCGAGAAGTTTGATGGCAAGAAGAATTTTTTCATTGAAAATCCGGGTGGAGGATCTTCTGGTGCAAGCAGATCTGGATCAGGCTTTGGATGAGAAGCCTGAGGGAATGACAGATAGACAGTGGGCATCGTTGGAGAAGAAAGCATGCTCGATGATCAGAGGATGTTTGGCGGATGCGATTGTATTCGGTGCTGGAAGAAAAGACTCCAAAGGGCCTTTGGTCGAAGTTGCACACCATGTACATGGGGAAGAATATGTGCAACAAGCTGATGCTAAAGAAGAGGTTGTACAGTCTTCAGATGAAAGAGGATCTGATGTGATTGGCCACATTCAGAGGTTCGACCAGTTGTGCAGGAGTTGATGAATATCGGGGTGGAAGCTGGATGAGGAGGATAAGTCCCTGTTGCTTTTGTGTTCACTACCAGGATCATATGATTCTTTGGTGACTACACTGCTCTACGGCAAGGAGACTCTAGAATATGAGGACATGGTCTCGGTGCTGAGGTCTAATGAGTAGAGAGAAAAGTTGACCAGAGATCGGGCTCCCCAGGAGGGTTTGGCAGTAGGGGAAGAACAGGTAGAGGCAGAGGCAGAAACAAGTCCAGAGGGCGGTCCAAGTCCAGGAAGGGAAAGAGAGAGGTGAAATTCTTCAATGCAAAGAGTTCGGGCACTTCAAGCGAGAGTGTCCACTATGGAAGAGCAAGAAGGGGAGAAAGAAGTGGCTCAGAATCAATGAGTGCAGTTGCTGGGCAGCAGGTGGAGGATGATCTACTTGGTGGTATCAGATGGTCACAGGCATTACACAGAGGAGTGGACACTAGACTCTAGCGTGCTCACATCACTACACACCACACAGGTCTTGGTTTGCGACATACACCAAGACAGATGAGGGATCAGTGACTCTAGGCGACAATCATCCTTGCAAGGTAGCTGGGATAGGGACAGTCCAGGGTGAGGATGTTTGATGGGATTGTGAGGACATTGACAAATGTAAAGCACATCCCCGAAGCTGGAAAAGAATCTGATGTCACTAGGCTACTTGGAGCGCAGTGGATACACTTCAGCAGTAGGGCTAGAAGCGGAGTACTGAACATCTCCAATGGAGCTATGGTGGTGATGAGAAGCAGGAGGTTGGACAATAACCTCTATCGTATGGAGGGATCTATGGTGACCGGAGAGTCTGATGCAGCAGCTGCAGCACAGGACCAGGAGGGGACTTACAGGATGTGGCACTACCGCCTAGGCCACATGGTGATAGGGGCTGAGGGAGTTGAGCAGGAGAGGACTCATCTCTGATCTGGAGGATGGTGCTACAGGGAGATTTGTGAGCCTTGCCAGATGGGAAATAGAGGAGAGTTCAGTTCAACATCAGTACAGCCCGCAGTGCAGCCCCTCTGGAATTAGTACACACGATGTGTGGGGACCAGCCCCAGTTTTAGCTAAGAATGGGGCCAGATACTTCATGACCCTGATTGATGATTTCTCAAGAAAACTCTGGATTTACTTCATGAGAGAGAAGTCAAGGTCTTCACCAAGTTCAAGATCTGAAAAGCTGAGGTGGAGAAGGAGCAGGGAGGAGTGTGAAGTGTTTGAGGTCAGACAATGGCGGGGAGTACACCAGCAGAGAGTTCCAGGATATACTGTGAGGAGTGTGGGATTATGAGACACTTCTCAGTTAAGGGACTCCACAGCAGAATGGGGTGCCGAGAGGATGAACAGAATACTTTTGGAAAAGGCACGATGCATAAGGCTGCAGGCAGGGCTTCAAAGGCATTCTGGGTTGACACAGTTGACGCAGCCGGTTACTTGGTCTATCGGTCACCTCACACCAGGTTGGATGGCAGGCTTTCAGAGGAGGTGTGGTCTGGGAGGACAGTTGAGCTGGGCCATCTAGGATATTTGGGTGCACGGCCTATGTGCAATATGGAGCTGGTGAGCGGAGCAAGCTAGATGCCAGATCACGCAAGAGCGGTTTTCTAGGCTATCCCGTGAGGAGTCAAGGGATACAGGCTATGGGATCCCTTGGAAAGAAGGTCATCATTAGTCGGGATGTGACTTTTTGATGAGGAGTCAGTCCTACGGAGGCGAGCAGGCATGGAGAAGCAGCAGAGCAGGAGGAGGTCCAGCAGGGCACTGCTGGGACAGCTGTACCTCTTTTATTTTGCCTCTTGCAGGTACTACGGGAGGACATGACATTCAGGTGGAGAACCTACCTAAAGTGTCTCCACAGGTGGAGAGGACTCGGACGGATGATCGAGGCGGAGAGGTCAGCAGGAGCGAGCTGGATCGAGGACTGATATCGATGTTGCCCTACACAAGCCCAAGAGGACCATCAGGCAACCGGACCGATATGGCTTCGAGGAGACGCTTCATATGTCCTGGTGACAGTGAATGGAGACCCATATACTATCAGGGGCTTATTGAGAGCCAGACAGAGAGCGGTGGGTCCAGACGATATCCGAGAGATCAGTCTCTCCACCAGAACCAGACGTGGTGATCGGTGCATTGTCCAAGGGGAAGAGGCCCATTGGCTAAAATGGATCTAACAGTCGTTAAGGACAGAGTGGAGCTGGTTGAGGCCTTGGGACACCAAGGTGGAGATTGTTATGATCCAGGTGGTGTGCCAAGCCCAGGGGACCAAGGCTAAGGCCAAGGTCCATCATTCATGAGGGCTTCATGGAGGCTCTAGGGCTAGTTGGGCCCTAGGTTGAAAGGCTGTGGGCCTTTCGGGTTCTTGAGGTCTAGGTTATGTGGGCCTCAAGGGACCAACTCTTTATGGGCCAGGTCTGGGCCCAGGATAGGTGAGATTAGATCGAGTCATGGGTGTACATGGCTTGGGTTAACCTAATTTCCATAGAGTTGGTCAAGGAGTTTTGGGTTTGGGTCATTTGATCCGGTTTTATATATACATTACTTGTATAGGTTTGATTAAGCCAAGAAATACAAACTCTTTCTCCAAGTCTCTCTCTCCTTCTCCTCTCTCTCCAGCAATCTCCATGCCCCAGGAGCAAGAAACCCTAGGGTTTCTTGCCGCCAGTCCATAAAAGGAAAGAGAAGAAGGGAGGCGCAGCCCCTTCCCCCTTGCAGGCCACCAGATCTTCTCTCCCCCTTCTTGCAGCACTCAAACATTAGGTCCAGACCTGAAATCTCTGAGAAGAGGTGGTACAAGTTCTCTCAGATCTGGAGTTGATCTGAGATCGTTTGAGGTGTGGGTGAGATCTCCATCAAAGATCTACAAGAAAGGCTGCAGCAGGACAGATCTGCAGGTCTTCTCCATTTACTTCTTTCCCATCTAAATTCCTGATTAGATCTATAGAATTGGAGACCTCGTCAGGTCTGATCTGGTTGGGTACAAGATCTTGGATTTTTTAGAGGTATTTCAGAGGTTTCTTCATCTGGAACGAAAGGCTGACGAAGAAGACAGCAACCAGGCTGATTTCGTCAAGGGCCTTGGATCGTGTCCAGATGACTCCAGATCTATTTGTTGCTGGTTCTGCTGCACCCAAGGTCTGTGGGAGGAGCCAGGATCATGCTCCAATAATTTGTGCCAGGTATGCTGTTCAGAGTGGTTTGACTTGTGGGCTTAGCTTGAATTCAGCCATGTTTTTTAGATCATTTGGAATAGATCAGCATTTCAATCAGTCGATCAAGTGAAGATCAATGTTCGAATCGATGCAAGCCTGCTTAGGTCAGCTGATGCACCAAATTCTATGGCAAGTGTATAGAAGTGTTAACCTCAGCTCATATGTGGCTTCCCCCTAGCCATAGTGTGAGCAAGGACATGCACCTTGAGCTATTTCTCAGTCATTATTTGGCCTCAAGAATGTGTGGATGATGTTACGCTAGCTCATCACACAATCCCAAAGAATAACTTTTGGATTTGTTACCTAGTGTGGATCTTGCTTTAGATTTTGTATCACATAATAACTCAAGGCGATGACAGTCCGATAGGCAAACTATGAGGAATGTCTCCTGAATGAGGATTTGAACCACCAAAGGCTCAAAAAGCTCAACATGTGGTGAGTGATTAGAAAAGGAAAACCTGACCTTGACCATCCCAGATCTTTATAAAGGATGAAGAGGCTTCCTCTTATGGAAAGAATAGCTTTTGTCTTCTTCACTTTATCTTCTCCAATTCTCCACCTACCATCACCACCTTAAACCATTCACCGGCAAAGTGATTGATAGAGCTTCTAAAGCACTCTAGGCAACCTTGATCAAGCTATGGAGAAGGTAGTGGGGGTCAAAGGTGAGCGTGCCTTCGTTTAGAATAGGTTGGCCATAGAGAAGGCAGTGGTAGCCCATTAGAGGGTGACAAAGATTTAGGTGGAGTTGAGGGCAATTGAGTTCAGGTCAGAGGAGATAGATCTCAAGGTCTCCAGCTCATTGAAGGAGCTGTAGACCACCCATCAATGAGCTGCAAAGGTCGAAGGAGGGTGCATAGTCGATGGGGTGCGACCTTTTGATCAGGTCTGAGAGCAAGGTTGTTGAGCCTTTGGAAATAGTTGCTTGATAAAGGTCACCCTGTTGAGCTCGTTAGAATTCTCTGAGGAGAGGCAGTGGTATTGGGATGCGCAGGGGTTTCATGTATGCATT
>NC_026002.2:46863809-46934516 GCF_000442705.2 Elaeis guineensis
GACAGTTAATGGCATATCCCCACCACTGATCTCACTTACCTGGCCAACCTGGTGAGTTATTTTGATTAGATCACTTGGTGATTAGGGCTCACCCATGTCATTAGGTAAATCAGTGTGACTGATTTAGGTGCTCCTAATGCCGGCTTTAATTAAATCTTTTTTAATCTGACTTGGTGAAGTCAGTGGGAGGATTGAAATTGGCTGGTTAATTTCTTCTCTTCTATCCTTTAATAAAATCCTCAAAAATTATTAGGTCCCTAAAAATGATTAAGTTATAGTGATAACTAAGTCATAGCCTCCCATTAAGTGAGTGATAATGAGTCCATTAGTTTAATAATCATTGGAGGCCCAAAGGCCTGGTGCTTATTGACTAATGGAATTATCATTCATAGTATGATAATTTGGTTGAGTCTTTCTGATGGTGGTCAGGTTGGCCGGCCAAAGTCGGGCCTGATCATTTATTGGTCGATTCACCAAATCAAGTCATGTTAATGGTTGGACCTAACCAGATCTTTTCAGTGGAGGCCAAAGCCTACTGATTAGGTTCTGGGGCAAAATTAATTACTAGAAGTTGTTTAGAGAAACAACTGGTTATGAACCTACCCATAGATGCACATGGGTTGACCAACCAAAGTTGGGCTCGTGTGTAGTCTGTGTGGATTCTAGTACCCACTAAGGAATTAAAGTAATTCTCGAATTGGAGGTTGAGGCTACCAGTTCGTAAAAATACTGAGAGAAACTTTAGACTAAAGTCCAAGTCTTTAGTATTAATAATTTATATACTAATAGAGGTCTGTTTTTCTTTATGCAGCTATGGCCACTACCCTGTCGCTCCGTCATTATTAGATAATGACAAGCTCATGGGACCTAATTTCGATAGCTGGTATCGAAAATTAAAAATCATCCTTGAGCATGAGCGGATCCTTTATGTAGTAACGGATCCGGCACCTGAGGAGCCAGCCCGAACGCTAGAGGGACGGTCCGAGACACTTACCAGAAGTGGCTCAACGACCGCACCACCGTTCGGTGCATAATGCTGGCGGCAATGAATGATGAGTTCAGCGCAGGTTCGAGAATGCCCAGCAGGAGATGCTTCAAATGTTGAACGACTCCTTTGGCACGCCTGACGATGTTGAAAGGCACAAAACTAGTTGTGCCATTTTCAATGCTCGGATGAGGGATGGGGCCTCAGTCACGATCATGTACTGTACATGATCGAAATGATTGAGCGCCTAAGTAAACTGGGCTTTCCCTTGCACGAGCAGCTCGGTAAGGATGCGATCCTTAATTCTTTGCCCAAGTCCTTCCTCCCCTTCCTTACTCATTTTCGGATGACAAAGCCTGCAGTGAACTACCACGGCTTGTTGGGGTTGCTGCAGAACTTTGAGAAGGACCACCAGCTCCATAAGGAGTCGGTGAATGTTGTGGGAGGGTCTTCTTCTGGTCGTCGACCCTTTAAGAAAGGGAAGAAGAACAAGAAGAAGAAGAATAAGAAGGTGCAGCGCATGCTGGGACGTCTGCACAGGGTCAGACCAAGAAGCGCAAGCCCGACCAGAGCCAGGCGGAGTGCTTCTTTTGCAAGAAGCAGGGGCACTGGAAGAGGAACTGTCCTCTATACATTGCCTCCCTGGACCCGAACAGGCCGAAGAAGAAGCAAGGTAATTATATGATAACACCTTGCAACTTTTTCATTTGTGATACTACTGCCTGGGTATTGGATACCGGAAGCCCTTATCATATTTGCAATTCGATGCAGGGTCTGCAGGTCAGTAGGAGATTTGATGAAGGCGAGAGGTTCCTGAACGTTGGAGATGGAAGCAAAGTTCAGTTCTAGCTTTAGGAATCATGAACCTTGTAATCAATTCTCGTAATGTAATTCTGAGTGAATGTCACTATTGTCCAAGCTTTTTATTAAATATTATTTCTGTAGGCCTTTTGGCCATGTACGGTTATGAATTTTTAATAAAAAAAATATTTGCAATATCATTTTGAATGGTGTTACAATGTTTGTTGGACAACTAAATAATAAATTTACTTACTATCACAGCCTGTTAATGTGGTTCAAACCTCGGTAAAATCCTAGAATAGATAATGTGTCAGAAGTCTACCTTTGGCACTGTAGGCTAGGTCATATCAATAAGAACAGGATAAACAGGTTGGCTCAAGAAGAATTCTTGAAGTTGGTGATTGTGAATCACTTCCAACCTGTGAGTCCTGTCTTCTTGGAAAGATGACCAAGTCACCTTTTACTGAAAAGGTGAGCGAGCCAGTGAACTCTTGGGTCTGGTACATTCTGATGTATGTGGACCCATGAGCTCAAGTGCAAGAGGTGGATATTTCTACTTCATAACCTTCACAGACGACCTATCGAGGTATGGGTATGTCTACTTAATGAAGCATAAGTCGGAGTCGTTTGAAATGTTCAAACTATTCCGAAATGAGGTAGAAAAATAAACTGGAAGTGTATTAAAACTCTTCGATCTGATCGAGGAGGTGAATACCTTTCCAATGAGTTTCTGACATATCTTGGAGAATGGGATTCTCTCTCAGTGGACTCCTCCTGGAACACCACAGCATAATGGTGTGTCTGAAAGGAGGAATCGGACCTTGTTGGACATGGTTCGATCCATGATGGGGTTTGCTGGTCTGTCGATCTCCTCTGGGGATATGCGCTCGAATCGGCTTGTTACCTTCTAAATAGGGTTCGAGTAAGTCTGTAACCAAAATGCCATATGAGATATGGATAGGACGTAAGCCAGTACTCTCGCACCTTAGGGTTTGGGGGTGTCCGCTTATGTTAAACGTTTAATTACGGACAAGCTTGGACCTAGGTCTGACAAGTGTTATTTCATAGGGTACCCAAAAGAGACCAAAGGGTATTATTTCTACCTAGCTGATGAGCAAAAGGTGTTTGTCAGCCTTAAGGCAATCTTTTTGGAAAAGGAGTTCCTTGGTGAAGGGACTGTTGCCTCTAAGGTCGAACTTGAAAGTTCGCAGGTGAAAAACTGACACAAGTGCTGAACCTGAACCGGATTTGGTTAGATCAGATCGGAGCCCATTGTTTGCACCCTTAAGGCGATCTGGTAGAGTACCACGTCAACCGGACAGATACTATGGTTTCTTGGTCCGGGATGGCGATCCTCGAACTTGATGAAAATGATGAGGATCCGATCACCTACATGGATGCAATGCAGAGACCTGACTCTGAGAAATGGCTAGAGGCCATGAAATCCGAAATGGAGTCCATGAAGGTCAACGATGTGTGGACATTGGTTGACCCACCCGAAGGAGTAAAACCCATAGGGTGTAAGTGGGTCTTCAAGAGGAAGAGGGGCCAGACGGAAAGGTGGAAACCTATAAAGCCCGTCTGGTTGCCAAGGGATATCGTCAACGTTATGGTATAGACTATGACGAGATATTTTCTCCTGTGGCAATGCTCAAATCCATTCGGATTATGCTTGCGATAGCTGCCCATCTGGACTATGAAATCTGGCAGATGGATGTGAAGACAGCTTTCCTAAATGGAGAGCTGGATGAAGAGGTGTATATGATACAACCTGAAGGTTCACATCCACAGATGAGTCTAAGGTGTGCAGGCTACAGAGGTCCATTTATGGACTTAAGCAGGCATCCCGGAGTTGGAACATACATTTTGATAGGACGATCAAGACGTATGGCTTCGTTAAGAATGGAGAAGAGCCCTGCATTTATAAGTGGGCTAATGGTCCAGTAGTAGTATTTCTTGTATTGTATGTGGATGACATTCTCTTAATCGGAATGATGTCCCTGCATTACAGGGAATAAAGATTTGGCTGTCGTCAGTTCTCCATGAAGGATCTGGGAGAAGCTTCCTACATCCTAGGGATGAGGATCTATAGGGATAGATCTAAAAGGTTGCTTGGCTTATCCCAGTCCACGTACATTGATACTATGCTGAAGAGGTTCAGCATGGAGAATTCAAGAAAGGCTATCTATCTCCGATAGGCCATGGAATTTCTCTCTCGAAGAGGGATTGTCCGACAACACCTCAAGAGAGAGAGCGTATGGGTAGAATTCCATATGCTTTCGACAGTGGGATCTATCATGTACGCCATGACATGTACACGACCAGATGTGGCATACTCACTAGGGGTAGTGAGTAGATACCAATCTGATCCAGGGGAGAATCACTGGAAGGTTGTTAAAACCATCCTGAAGTATTTAAGAAATACTAAGGACCAGTGGCTTGTTTATGGTGAATCGGACTTGAGACTTATAGGGTTTACAGACTCTAGTTTTCAGTCTGATCATGATGACAGCAAGAGTGTGTCGGGATTTATTTTTACCCTTAATGGTGGGCTGTCTGCTGGAAGAGTTCAAGCAGCACACAGTGGCTGATTCAGTTTGCGAGGCAGAGTATGTCGCTGCATCAGATGCTGCCAAAGAAGCGGTGTGGCTGAGAAAATTCATCATCGAGCTCGGAGTAGCACCCTCCCTTGTTGGTCCAGTTCTGCTCTACTGTGACAGCTCTGGAGCCATTGCTCAGGCGAAGGAACCAAAGGCACACCAGCGGACGAAGCATATTCTGCCGCTACCATCTCATCCGAGAAATCATGGATCGAGGTGACGTCGACCTTCAGAAGATCGACGGAAAGGAGAACCTGGCCGACCCATTCACTAAAGCCATTGCGGTGAAGGAGTTCGACGACTTCAAGTCGAAGATGGGTATTAGATACTGCACCGATTGGCTTTAGGCCAAGTGGGAGATTGTTGGAATAGTGTCCCAAAGCCAATCGTCATCTGTTGACGGTTGTGCTCTTTTTATATTAGTATATGAATTATAAATAATAAAAATTATTTTGATATTTTTCATCACAAATTATTTCATCTTCTAATGAACTCCTGTGTTGTGGTGAAGTCCTTAGGACTATTTAGACTCGACAAAGGAGGATTTGTCGTTTAGTCCTTAAACCTGTTCGCGACCAAATGATACGTTGTTACCAAGGACGACAACATTTATCAAGCATAGGTCATTGTGTGCCATATGGTTGGTTGTCCTCTTAACCAAGGAGTGTGGAGACACTGGTATGGCATACAGGTGAGATGTAAGGGTACATCTGCACTGAACGTGACCGACTCCGGAGCTTTTCTGCTGTCAAGATTTGCTCCGATGGGATATGGGTATAACTGTCCCTCCGACCTGAGACCGCCACGGTGACTTGCAAGCAACTCACTGCACTTAGGCACTGGACTACCTGAATTTCTAATTCAGTGACGGAAGGCTGCTGGGTGTAGTCAAGTACTTGACTTGTCGGTGCGTGTGTCAAGATGGGATTGACCACTCCAGTTCAGGAGCTGTGTACAGTCTGTTTCAATTTAGCAAAATCTTGGCCAGGGTAGTCCTAGTGAGGAGTCACAGGACTGTTTGAGTTGAGCACGATTCGGATGATCTAATCAGGGTTGACAGTTTAACCCTGAGTCATCCTAAACACAGGGGTCAAAAGGGATGAATTATACAGTAACCATATTCACGTAGGTTCTGAGTGTTGCGATTGTGACTATTCGACCTATCCGATATCGGGTACCATTGCTAGATGGTCACTTCGATTAGTACAGGAATTGGTTCCTGTGCTACCGGCTTAGGTTCGAACCTGCGGGGTCACACACATTAGAGGTTCCTATCTGATCTGATGGCTGATGAAGAGTCTAATGCTCATGGACTATGAGTCCTACTGTCTGAGACTCTGTGATCGAGAATCAGATTCTCTGATCATGAGTTCCACACATTTTGGGTACCGGGGTCAAGAGTCCCACTGGTTTGGGACTTTCGATCAGGTTTCATATCGATGGACTTTGATGCCCGATTGCCCATCAATTTGGACTCATATTTATGAGATTTAATTAGTGATTTGATCACTAATTAACTCAATTTGATTGAGTAATTATTTTTGGATCAAGTCCAATTGAATTGGATTCAGTTGGGTTTGACCCGATTAGGTTAAGAGTTGACCTAATCGCTAAGTGGTTTGGTCCCTGATTTGATCAGGGGTTGGGCTTAGTCAATTTCTGATTTGATTAAGATTTTATTGAGCCTAATTAAGCCTAATTAAGTTGGGTTTAACTTAGTCTAAATTTTTAACCTATTTTGATTAGGTTGGTTCAATTATTCAAACCACCTTGAATTCAACTCCCTGCGCCACCTCACTTCTCACGCCCATTTGAATTCACGAGAAGCAACTTCTCATGAATTTTCTCCCACATAGAAGCATCCCACCCACCCTTGTGCACCAATTATTGGATAAAAATGTTGGTTGGCCATTCAAATTCAAAGATGTTTGAATTTGAATGGACAACCAACTAATCCATGCGCCACCACCTTATCTTGTGCGCCCCTTGCTTTACACGAGAAAGAGTTTCTCGTGTAAACTCTCCATGCACAAGAGAGCCCAACCCTCTCTTTCATGCGTAGAGTGGATAGGAATGAGTTGGTTGGCATTTGAATTCAAATTCGATTTGAATTCAAATGAGCAACCACTTATCTTTATCCTCTCACACGGTAAAAATGCTGCAAAGATGGTCTTGCATCATTTTAAAAAGAGATAAGATGGGCATGCGTAGAAGATATCTGAGAAAAAAGGTGGTGTGAGAGAGCTTTCTTGCATGAGAAAAGAAAAGAAAAGAGAGAGAAAAGAAAGAAAGAAACAAGTGGGCGCAAGTTTCTTCGAGTGAGACCCTAGGTTTTGGCCTAGGTTCGGGAAGTGAGAAAGTGAGCTACGAGTGTCGTGAGCCCACCAACTTTAGAAGAGCTTCAAACCTCTCAAGCATACTACTGGATGATCTGGAGCATCCAAAGATGACAGATCAAGATCGAAGGAGTTCGATCAACATCGGCCATCAAAAGGGTTCAGCCATGAACTAGCATTCGTGAGGAGCCGATCAGACGGAAGCTTCGTGTGGATGATCTACATGAAGCAAAAATTTAGTGCAGGAGCAAAATGATCATATACACCTCTTCGTCCAGCTCTCCATTTAGAAAAGCTGTCTTCACATCCATCTGCCAGATTTCATAGTCCAGATGGGCAGCTATCGCAAGCATAATCCGAATAGATTTGAGCATTGCCACAGGAGAACATGTCTCATCATAGTCTATACCATAACGTTGACGATATCCCTTGGCAACCAGACAGGCTTTATAGGTCTCCACCTTTCCATCTGCGCCCCTCTTCCTTTTGAAGACCCACTTACACCCTATGGGTTTTTACTCCTTCGGGTGGGTCAACCAATGTCCACACATCGTTGACCTTCATGGACTCCATTTCAGATTTCATGGCCTCTAGCCATTTCTCAGAGTCAGGTCTCTGCATTGCATCCATGTAGGTGATCGGATCCTCATCGTTTTTATCAAGTTCGACAGGATCACCATCTCGGACCAAGAAACCATAGTATCTGTCCGGTTGATGTGGTACTCTACCAGACCGCTTAAGGGTGCATAATCAATGGGCTCGGATCTGATCTAATCAAATCCGATTCAGGTTTAGTAACATGTGTCGGTTTTTCCACCTGTCGAACTTCGTCAAGTTCGACTTTAGAGGCAACAGTTCCTTCACTAAGGAACTCCTTTTCTAAAAAGATTGCCTTAAGGCTGACAAACACCTTTTGCTTATCAGCAAGGTAGAAATAATACCCTTTGGTCTCTTTTGGGTACCCTATAAAATTACACTTGTCAGACCTAGGTCCAAGCTTGTCTGTAATTAAACGTTTAACATAAGCCGGACACCCCCAAAACCCTAAGGTGCGAGAGTACTGACTTACGTCCTATCCATATCTCATATGGCATTTTGGCTACAGACTTACTCGAAACTCTATTTAGAAGGTAACAAGCCGATTCGAGCGCATATCCCCAGAGGGAGATCGGCAGACCAGCAAACCCCATCATGGATCGAACCATGTCTAACAGGGTCCGATTCCTCCTTTCAGACACACCATTATGCTGTGGTGTTCCAGAAGGAGTCCACTGAGAGAGAATCCCATTCTCCCCTAGATACGTCAGAAACTCATTGGAAAGGTATTCACCTCCTCAATCAGATCGAAGAGTTTTTAATACACTTCTCAGTTTATTTTTCTACCTCATTTCGAAATAGTTTGAACATTTCAAATGATTCTGACTTATGCTTCGTTAAATAGACATACCCATATCTAGATAGGTCGTCTGTGAAGGTTATGAAGTAGAAAAATCCACCTCTTGCACTTGAGTCATGGGTCCACATACATCAGAATGTACCAGACCTAAGAGTTCACTGGCTCGCTCACCTTTTTCAGTAAAAGGTGACTTGGTCATCTTCCCAAGAAGACAGGACTCACAGGTTGGAAGTGATTCACAATCACCAACTTCAAGAATTCCTTCTTGAGCCAACCTGTTTATCCTGTTCTTATTGATATGACCTAGCCTACAGTCCAAAGGTAGACTTCTGACATATTATCTGTTGGGTATAAATACCCGCAGCCGAAATCCCCATCAGAACGGCTCCGCCTGGACTCCTACGGGAGCCGGGCTCCACCTCCGACATCAGAAAGGCTCCGCCCGGACTCCTACGGGAGCCGGGCTCCACCTCCGACATCAGAAAGGCTCCGCCCGGACTCCTACGGGAGCCGGGCTCCACCTCCGACATCAGAACGGCTCCGCCCGGACTCCTACGGGAGCCGGGCTCCACCTCCGACATCAGAAAGGCTCCGCCCGGACTCCTACGGGAGCCGGGCTCCACCTCCGACATCAGAACGGCTCCGCCCGGACTCCTACGGGAGCCGGGCTCCACCTCCGACATCAGAAAGCTCCGCCCGGACTCCTACGGGAGCCGGGCTCCACCTCCGACATCAGAAGGCTCCGCCCGGACTCCTACGGGAGCCGGGCTCCACCTCCGACATCAGAAGGCTCCGCCCGGACTCCTACGGGAGCCGGGCTCCACCTCCGACATCAGAAAGGCTCCGCCCGGACTCCTACGGGAGCCGGGCTCCACCTCCGACATCAGAAGGCTCCGCCCGGACTCCTACGGGAGCCGGGCTCCACCTCCGACTCAGAAGGCTCCGCCCGGACTCCTACGGGAGCCGGGCTCCACCTCCGACATCAGAACGGCTCCGCCCGGACTCCTACGGAGCCGGGCTCCACCTCCGCATCAGAACGGCTCCGCCCGGACTCCTACGGGAGCCGGGCTCCACCTCTCGGACATCAGAACGGCTCCGCCCGGACTCCTACGGGAGCGGGCTCCACCTTCGACATCAGAACGGCTCCGCCCGGACTCCTACGGGAGCCGGGCTCCACCTTCGACATCAGAGCGGTTCCGCCCGGTTCCTACGGAGGCCGGACTCCAACCACGGCCGAACCTCAATCAACAGATCCGCACCCCTCGGCAGGTCACGACAAGCAATCCATAATCCTGTTCCAGGTCCTACAGCAGATTCTACGCGGCTTCCAGCGGCGGACCCATTATCCCTGACAGGTGTACAAACGGCCCGATTCTGTCCCGCTCCCTGCGGCAGGTGCTGCACGATCCCACTACTCGCTGACAGCTAGCGGCAACGGACGCCGCCCCCACTATCCGCAATAGGCCATACGTGGCAGACTATGACAATAGCCACGAGTCTACCCCACCACTCTCCGCAATTAATTCCCTGACCGTGGGCGGCCCACTACCAGACGGTTGCAGGTGTCACCATCAATCCGTCGCCTCCCCCGCCTATAAAAGGGGACCCAGATACGTTATTCTCTAAGCCTCTTTTCTATCTCAAAACTCTGCTAAATTCTCCGTTCGAGCACTCCATTCTTGTTGAGGCAGAGCACTGACTTGAGCGTCGGAGGGTCTTGCCGGAGCAACCCCACCTCCGGTTTAGACTTCCCTTGCAGGTCCCGGCGGCGACCGCGGCTTCTCACTCCAGCTTCTCCGGCGCAACGATTTTCTGCACCAACAGGATTGGCGCTAGAGGAAGGGCGAATCTTCGCAGCACCCTTGTTCTTAAAGGAGCGCTCAACGGATCCCTTCCGGCCATCTTTTCCGGCACCCAAGTCCCTCCTTCCCTGTCCAATGCCTTCTCGCGAGGTTTCTGCGCAACTACCTCCGGCTACGAGGCCGATAGAGGGTGGCGGGCGACCGGTCTCCGCTGGATTCCTTAATGTCATCTCTGGGGGAATCCCAGCGGAGGCGACCGGCAAATCAGCTGCACCCCCCAAGCGGCAAAAAGTCGAGAACCCATAGCCTTCACTGAGAAGACGCCCAGGGAGTCCAATTCCCTCACAACGAGCGGTCGTAGTTTCCCTTGAACATAGCAAATTATGATGTCCGTCGCGTTCTCGTCGACAACGGAAGTTCGGCTGACATCTTGTTCTACAACGCCTTTTCAAGAATGACCACTCTTGGCGATCATCTAAGGCTGATGTGCTCCCCCTTGATAGGGTTTACTGGTGACGCCGTTCAGACGGAAGGAACGATAGCTCTAACTGTGACCGCGGGTCAGCATCCAAAACAGTCCAGAGCTCTGGTGAATTTCCTGGTGGTAAAGGCGCCATCTGCCTACAACAAATTCTTGGCCGTCCCGGCCTCAATGCCCTCAGAGCCGTCGTTTCAACCTACCATTTGAAATTGAAGTTCCCCACCGGCAAAGGGATTGGAGAAGTTCGGGGAGACCAAGCGCTGGCCAGGCATTGCTACAACATTGCCTTGCAAAAGAGCGACCAAGTGGACCTCTGTCCGGTCGACGGATTGGACGCGCGCGATGACCTTACTGAAGAGAGGGGTGGTCCAATCGAAGATCTAATATCGATTCCTTTGAATGATGGGAATGCGGAGCATGTTGTGTCAATCGGCTCCAACCTGGAGGAGGGGGTGCGGGAGCAGTCTTGTGGATTTCCTCCGAAGGAATGCGGACGTTTTCGCATGGGTCCCCGGCGGATATGCCAGGGATCGACACAAAAGTCATGGAGCATCATCTGGCGGTCGACCCTAAACATCGGCCAACAAAAGAAAAAATCCGGAGTCATGCCCCGGAGAGGCAGAAGGCAATAGCTGAAGAAGTGGATAAGCTTCTCGAGGCCGGATTTATCAAGGAGGTCAATTATCCAGAGTGGATCTCCAATGTCGTCTTGGTCAAGAAAGCGAACGGCAAGTGGAGGATGTGTATCGATTTCAAAAAGCTGAATAAGGCTTGCCCAAAGGACAGTTACCCCCTTCCCAGGATCGATCAACTGGTGGATGCTACCTCGGGCCATGAGCTTCTCACTTTTATGGACGCATTCTCCGGCTATAACCAGATTAGAATGGCATCGGAAGATGAGGAGAAGACTGCTTTTATCACTAATCGCGGCCTTTACTGCTACAGGGTTATGCCGTTCGGCCTCAAGAACGCAGGCGCAACCTATCAGAGGTTGGTAAATAAAATCTTCAAGGAACAATCGGATGAAACATGGAGGTGTACGTGGAGATATGCTTGTGAAAAGTAGGTCTTCCGAAAATCATGTCGCCGACCTCGAGGAAACTTTTGGCGCTCTTCGAAGATACAGAATGAGCTGAACCCGACCAAATATGCTTTTGGGGTAACCTCAGGAAAGTTCCTGGGCTTCATGGTGTCGGGGCGTGGGATTGAGGCCAATCCGGAGAAAATTCGCGCCATCCAAGAGATGGCTGCCCCGAGGTCGATCAAGGAGGTTCAGTGCCTCACTGGAAGGATTGCAGCTCTTAATCGCTTTGTCGCGAGGTCGGCTGAGCGATGTTTGCCCTTCTTCCAAACCCTCAAACAGCCAAAGAACTTCTGTTGGACCCCTGAATGCCAACAGGCATTCGGGAATTAAAGAGCTACCTTAGCTCACCTCCACTGCTGGCAAAGCCCGAACCTGGGGAGGAGTTATTTTTGTACCTGGCAGTCTCTCCCACATCCCTCGCGGCAGTCCTTGTCAAAGAAGAAATAAAAATCCAGCGGCCGGTCTACTATATTAGCCGCGTGCTGAGGGACGCCGAGACCAGGTATACTAAATTAGAGAAACTGACCTACGCTTTGTTGATTGCAGCTCGGAGACTCCGGCCTTATTTCCAAGGGCACACGGTGACGCTGCTCACTGACCAACCGATCAAGGCGGTTTTGCACCGAGCTGATATTTCTGGGAGAATGGCGAAATGGGCAATCGAGCTCACAGAATTCGACATCAACTACCAGCCTAGGCCGGCAATAAAGGCCCAGGTATTGGCGGATTTCATAGTAGAATGCACTGTCCCTGAGGAGGCCGAACCTGAGCAAAGCAAAATTGACGACCTGAAGACTCAACCGGACTCCTCCGACGAAGAAGCCAGTTCCTTCGATGGCTTTTGGACCCTCCACGTGGACGGATCTTCCAACATGGCGGGCGCTGGTGCAGGCCTGATCTTGACCAGTCCGGGGGGAGTCATCGCGGAATACGCTCTGCGTTTCGAATTCCCCGCAACAAACAATGGAGCAGAATATGAAGCTCTGATCGCAGGATTGAGGATCGCTAGGGAGCTTGGAATAGACCAACTCCGGGTGCACAGCGATTCCCAACTTGTAGTGGGACAAGTCAGCGGGAGCTTTGAAGCGCGGGAGGACAGTATGGCCAAATATCTTGAGAAGGTAAAGGAATTCACCCCCGCCTTCGACAATTTCGACATCAAGCAAATTCCAAGATCGGAGAATGCCAGAGCCGATCTTCTCTCCAAACTGGCAACATCAGATCTGGCCGTATTGCCCAAAGGCATCCTCTTTGAAGTTTTTAAACACCCAAGTACGGAAGAACCGCGGCTCGTAATGGATATTGACCACGAGCCTAGCTAGGTTGACCCGCTGATAACCTATCTTAGAGATGGGATTCTCCCCCAAGACGCGAGAGAGGCCCGGAAACTCCGAAATCAAGCATCCCGGTACATCCTCTATGAGGGCAAATTGTACAAGAGATCGTACTCCTTGCCTCTCTTGAGATGTCTCCGACCCTCAGAAGCCGACTATGCTTTATGGGAAGTGCACGAGGGAGTTTGCGGAAGCCATTTGGGTGCCAGATCTCTATCCCACAAACTACTCCGCCAAGGGTACTACTGGCCAACAATGCATCATGATTCAATCGAATATGTCAAAAAATACGATCGATGCCAAAGGTACGCCAACGTCCAGAGACAACCTGCTACCGAGCTCACACCCCTGAGTGCCCCATGGCCTTTTGCGCAATGGGGGATGGATATTCTTGGCCCCTTTCCCATGGCGTCCGGTCAAAGGAAATTCCTCATAGCAATCGACTACTTCACCAAATGGGTCGAGGCCGAACCACTAGCCAAAATCACAGAAGCGAAAGTACAGGATTTCGTCTGGAAATCAATAGTGTGCAGGTTCGGTTTACTCGAACCCTGATCACTGATAATGGACGGTAATTTCGCGGGAGCCAGATTTGATGAATTCTGTGAAGACCTAAACATCTCCCACAAGTTCACATCAGTGGCCCATCCCCAGGCAAACGGCGAAGCCGAGGTAACGAACAGAACCCTTTTGCAGGGAATCAAGACAAGGCTTGAAAAAGCGAAAGGAACATGGGCGGACGAGCTTTACCATGTGCTATGGGCGTACCGAACTACCCAGAGGTTGCCTACAGGAGAGACTCCCTTTGCTTTGGCCTTTGGTATGGAAGCCATCATCCCGATCGAACTTAAACTCCCGTCGGCACGAGTCGTGGCGTTCGACGAACCCCAGAATGCACAAGATCTCAGGGCCAACCTCGACCTACTGGAAGAAAGGCGGGAGATCGCTCAGGTTCGAATGGCGGCCTACAGACAGAAAGTTGCCCGATATTATAACGCCCGAGTCAAGAACAAGGCATTTAGAGCAGGGGATCTTGTACTCCGACGAGCTGCTGTCTCACAGCCGCAGGCCCAGGGGAAGCTTGCCCCAAATTGGGAAGGACCTTATGAGATCAAAGAAGTAGTCCGACCTGGGACTTATTATCTTAAGGAGCTCGGAGGGGCCGACCTCCCGCGACCATGGAACTCAGAAAACTTACGGATATACTACCAGTGATTTCATCCTAATCAAAAAATGTGTGCCCACTTGTCTAGGGACAATTCAAGCAGACGGTATCAAAAACGAGAACGCAACCTTATAAAAGTCGAAGGCCCGGTTCCTTTAGATCGGATGGGGGGAGAGGCCTCGCAACGCTCATATGTGCCCCCACAGCCCTGTTAGGGACAGGAGGAGAACCTCGCCCTAACTTGAGCAAAGTCGAAGGCCCGGTTCCTTTAGACCGAATGGGGGGAGAGGCCTCGCAACGTCCATATATGCCCCTACAGCCCTGTTAGGGACAGGAGGAGAACCTCGCCCTAACTTGAGCAAAGTCGAAGGCCCGGTTCCTTTAGACCGGATGGGGGAGAGGCCTCGCAACGCCCATATGTGCCCCCACAGCCCTGTTAGGGACAGGAGGAGAACCTCGCCCTAACTTGAGCAAAGTCGAAGGCCCGGTTCCTTTAGACCGGATGGGGGAGAGGCCTCGCAACGCCCATATGTGCCCCCACAGCCCTGTTAGGGACAGGAGGAGAACTTCGCCCTAACTTGAGCAAAGTCGAATGCCCGGTTCCTTTAGACCAGATGGGGGGAGAGGCCTCGCAACGCCCATATGTGCCCCCACAGCCCTGTTAGGGACAGGAGGAGAACCTCGCCCTAACTTGAGCAAAGTCGAAGGCCCGGTTCCTTTAGACCGGATGGGGGGAGAGGCCTCGCAGTGCCCCAACGTGCCCCCGCAGCCCTATCAGGAACAGGAGGAGAACCTCATCCTGACATGGGCAAGGAGTAAGGCCCGGACTCCCACGGGAGCCGGGTTCCGCCACAAAAAGTTTCGCCCGGACTCCCACGGGAGCCGGGTTCCACCACAAAAAGTTTCGCCCGGACTCCTACGGGAGCCGGGTTCTGCCACAAAGAGACCCCACCCGGAGTCCTACGGGAGCCGGGTTTCCCCTCCGACAGCAGAACGGCTTCACTCGGACTCCCACGAGAGTCGGGCTCCACCTTCGCATCAGCACGGCTCCGCCCGGACTCCTACGGGAGCCGGGCTCCACCTTCGACATCAGCGCGGCTCCGCCCGGACTCCTACGGGAGCCGGGCTCCACCTTCGACATCAGAACGGCTCTGCCCAGACTCCTACGAGAGCCGGGCTCCACCTTCGGCATCAGAGCGGCTCCGCCCGGACTTCTACGGAAGCCGAACTTTACTTTGACTACAGAAAGACTTTGCCTTAATTCTTATGAAGACTATGCCACTTCAACTTTCAGGAGCTTCTCCGTTCAGATGGCCAAAGGAGCCGAACCTAGCCCCAACTCCAGCGGAGAAAGATCCCAGCAAACCTAACAAGTGGATATCTCCTGACGGTATGAAGACCCGAAAAGAAGCCCGGCGAATGACGACCCCACATAAACTGAAAAGGTCGCCGACGATCTTGGAACGGCATGACACAAACAAAGAGAAGGAAAGGAAAATGAAGAAGTTCGGCCGACAATTATTTGACACGAAAGGTAAACAAAGTACTGAAATCACTACTTTATTTGATAGAAGCACACGTTACAGGACCCAGCGGGTCAGGGAAAAGAAAATACACGTCATCGCAAGTGTCGCGAGCACGGTTCAAGCAGGACGAACCAAAGGCCGCTCCAAGCTATGAACTCCATCTCTATCCTTCTCAGTCGCGTTCTCCAGTGCGTGTTACAGCTCTCGCCCCATTCTGTTCCCCAAGTCTCGACCTTAGCGAGAAAGGGGTGGGATTGATCTCCGGAGGCGGTGGGGGTAACGACGGCAGTTGCGAAGACCTGTTTCAAGAAGAGCCGTAGCCACGACGGCCGCCACCTGAGACGCTCCGGCAAGGTCGGCATGCGCTACTTCCACCGTCTCCGCAACAAGTTCTACTGCCCCACCGTCGACCGTCTCTGGTCCCTTGGCCCCGACGGCGTCAAGGATCCCGTCATGGCTTGTGACGTCTATTCTGCCCTCTTGACCGGTATTGCCCCGCCTTACTGCTCCGAAATTCGCAGTCAGAATGGCTTCTACAACAGCCCCCGATATTAAACCCCTGTTGTTGAAGGAATTCTTCCTTGGGCCCCCTCTGAGACGACAGAGATTCTCACCGGCCATCGTCCTCCTCCTCGCCTTCCTCCAAGCCCTAACAATCCCCTCAAGAACAGCCTCCAGAGTTGAGGACATGGTGTGGAAACCCTCAGAGAAGGATTGATGGGCGAAAGGCGGCAAGAATTGGTGCGAGGGGAGCAAGACTCTCAGGGGAAAAGAAAAGCGCCAGGATGAGACTGTGAACAGGATGAAGGGTTTAAATAGCCGGCGGATCCTGGCACAGTTATGACGGCGAGAATTCCTGGGCCAGATGGTGTGTGCCGCGTGTCGCGCTTATCTGCTTCGTTGCTATTGAGGGTTGACCGCTCGCAGATTCTCACAGAGCGACGCCTGGGATCGCGTTTCAACGGGGGTTTCGAAAAGACTTTTCAAGTCGCCTTTGCCAAAAAATGGATGCTGACACGCGCACATTAAGTGGGGGCAACTGCGCACAGGGATCGAGGGGGCAATTTCGACTGCGCATCTCTCTCTGTGTACTTCCTTCGCTTGAAATTCAAACTTGGAAGTAGGAGGACTGGTGTTGGGTATAAAATACACGCAGCCGAAATCCTCATCAGAACGGCTCCGCCCGGACTCCTACGGGAGCCGGGCTCCACCTTCGGCATCAGCACGGCTCCGCCCGGACTCCTACGGGAGTCGGGCTCCACCTTCGACATCGGCGCGGCTCCGCCCGGACTCCTACGAGAGCCGGGCTCCACCTTCGACATCGGCGCGATTCCGCCCAGACTCCTACGGGAGCCGGGCTCCACCTTCGACATCGGCGCGGTTCCGCCCAGACTCCTACGGGAGCCGGGCTCCACCTTCGGCATCAGCGCGGCTCCGCCCGGACTCCTACGGGAGCCGGGTTCCACCTTCAACATCAGAACGGCTCCTCCTGGACTCCTACGGGAGCCGGGCTCCACCTTCGGCATCAGAGCGGCTCCGCCCGGACTCCTACGGGAGCCGGGCTCCACCTTCGGCATCAGCACGGCTCCGCCCGGACTCCTACGGGAGCCGGGCTCCACCTTCGACATCGGCGCGGTTCCGCCCGGACTCCTACGGGAGCCGGGCTCCACCTTCGACATCGGCGCGGTTCCGCCCGGACTCCTACGGGAGCCGGGCTCCACCTTCGGCATCAGAGCGGCTCCGCCCGGACTCCTACGGGAGCCGAGATCCACCTTCGGCATCAGCACGGCTCCGCCCGGACTCCTACGGGAGCCGGGCTCCACCTTCGACATCGACGCGGTTCCGCCCGAACTCCTACGGGAGCCGGGTTCCACCTTCGGCATCAGTGCGGCTCCGCCCGGACTCCTACGAGAGTCGGGCTCCACCTTCGGCATCAGTGCGGCTCCGCCCGGACTCCTACGGGAGCCGGGCTCCACCTTCGGCATCAGCACGGCTCCACCCAGACTCCTACGGGAGTCGGGCTCAACCTTCGACATCGGCGCGGTTCCGCCCGGACTCCTACGGGAGCCAGGCTCCACCTTCGGCATCAGCGCGGCTCCGCCCGGACTCCTACGGGAGCCGGGCTCCACCTTCGGCATCAGCGCGGCTCCGCCCGGACTCCTACGGGAGCCGGGCTCCACCTTCGACATCAGAACGGCTCCGCCCGGACTCCTACGGGAGCCGGGCTCCACCTTCGACATCAGAACGGCTCCGCTCGGACTCCTACGGGAGCCGGGCTCCACCTTCGGCATCAGCATGGCTCCGCCCGGACTCCTACGAGAGCCAGGCTCCACCTTCGACATCGGTGCGGTTCCGCCCGGACTCCTACGGGAGCCGGGCTCCACCTTCGACATGGCGCGGTTCCGCCCGGACTCCTACGGGAGCCGGGCTCCACCTTCGGCATCAGCGCGGCTCCGCCCGGACTCCTACGGGAGCTGGGCTCCACCTTCGACATCAGAACGGCTCCGCCCGGACTCCTACGGGAGCCGGGCTCCACCTTCGACATCAGAACGGCTCCGCCCGGACTCCTACGGGAGCCGGGCTCCACCTTCGACATCAGAGCGGCTCCGCCCGGACTCCTACGGGAGCCGGGCTCCACCTTCGGCATCAGCACGGCTCCGCCCGGACTCCTACAGGAGCCGGGCTCCACCTTCGACATCGGTGCGGTTCCGCCCGGACTCCTACGGGAGCCGGGCTCCACCTTCGGCATCAGAGCGGCTCCGCCCGGACTCCTACGGGAGCCGGGCTCGACCTTCCACATCAGAACGGCTCCGCCCGGACTCCTACGGGAGCCGGGCTCTGCCTTCGACATCAGAGCGGTTCCGCCCGGGTTCCTACAGAGGCCGGACTCCAACCGCGGCCGAACCTCAATCAACAGATCCGCACCCCCTCGACAGGTCGCGACAGCAACCATAATCCTGTTCCAGGTCCTACAGCGGATTCTACGCGGCTCCAGCGGCGGACCCATTATTCCCTGACAGGTTGTACCAAACGGCCATGATTCTGTCTCGCTCCCTGCGGCAGGTGCTGCACGATCCCACTACTTGCTGACAGCTAGCGGCAACGGTCGCCGCCCCACTATCCGCGATAGGCCATACATGGCAGACTATGACAATAGCCACGAGTCTACCCCACCACTCTCCGTGATTAATTCCCCTGATCGTGGGTGGCCCACTACCAGACGGTTGCAGGTGTCACCATCAATCCGTCGCCTCCCCCGCCTATAAAAGGGGACCCAGATACGTTATTCTCTAAGCCCTCTTTTCTATCTCACAACTCTGCTAAACTCTCCGTTTGAGCACTCCATTCTTGTTGAGGCAGAGCACTGACTTGAGCGTCGGAGGGTCTTGCCGGAGCAACCCCACCTCCGGTTTAGACTTCCCTTGCAGGTCCCGGCGGCGGCGACCGCGGCTTCTTCGACTCCAGCTTCTCCGACGCGAACAGATTTCTGCACCAACAAGGAGAATACCTTTCTAGTGAGTTTCTAACATATCTAGAAGAGAATGGGATTCTCTCCCAATGGACTCCTCCAGGAACACCACAGCATAATGGTGTGTTTGAAAGGAGGAATCGGAATCTGTTAGACATGGTCCGATCCATGATGGATTTTGCTAGCTTGTCGATATCCTTCTGGGGATATGCACTCGAATCGGCCTGTTATCTGTTAAATAGGGTTCTAAGTAAGTCTGTAATTAAGACTCCATATGAGATATGGATGGGACGTAAGCCAGCAATTTCACACCTTAGGGTCTGAGGGTGCCCGGCCTATGTCAAACGATTAGTCACAGACAAACTTGGACCTAGGTCTGACAAATGCTCATTCATAGGGTACCCTAAAGAGACAAAAGGATATTTTTTCTACCATGCTGATGAATAAAAGGTGTTCGTCAGCCTTAAGACAATCTTTTTAGAAAAGGAGTTCCTTGGTGAAGGAACCGTTGCCTCTAAGGTTGAACTTGATGAAGTTCAACAGGTAGAAGGACTGACACCAATAGCTGAACCTGAGTCGGATATGATTAGATCAGATCCGGAGCCCAATGTACCAGCACCATTAAGGTGATCTGGTAGAGTACCACGTCAACCGGACAAATACTACAGTTTCTTGGTCCGGAATGGTGATCCCATCGAACTTGATGAGAATAATGAGGATCCGATCACCTATATGGATGCAATGCAGAGATCTGATTTCGAGAAATGGCTTGAAGCCATGAAATCCGAAATGGAGTCCATGAAGGTCAACGATGTATGGACATTGGTTGACCCACCTGAAGGGGTTAAACCCATTGGGTGTAAATGGGTCTTCAAAAAGAAGAGGGGTGCAGATGGAAAGGTGGAGACCTATAAAGCCCGTCTGGTAGCCAAGGAGTATCGTCAACGTTATGGTATTGACTATGACGAGACATTTTCCCCTGTGGCAATGCTTAAATCTATTCGGATAATGCTTGCAATAGTTGCCCATCTAGATTATGAGATCTGACAGATGGATGTAAAGACAGCTTTCCTGAATGGAGAGCTGACCGATGAGATGTATATGATACAACCTGAGGGGTTTACATCCACAGATGAGTCCAAGGTGTGCAAGCTTCAGAGATCCATTTATGGATTGAAGCAAGCTTCTCGGAGTTGGAACTTGCATTTTGATAAGGTGATCAAAACGTATGGCTTCATTAAGAATGGAGAAGAGCCCTGCATCTATAAATGGGCAAATGGTCCAGTTGTAGTATTCCTTATCTTGTACGTGGATGATATTCTCTTAATCGGGAATGACATCCCCGCACTACAGGGAATAAAAGTTTGGTTGTCATCATAGTTCTCCATGAAGGACTTGGGTGAAGCATCCTACATCCTAGGGATGAAGATCTATAGGGATAGATCTAAAAGGATGCTTGGGTTATCCCAGTCCTTGTACATAGACACTGTGCTGAAGAGGTTCAGCATGGAGAATTTCAAGAAGGGCTATCTATCGATAGGCCAAGAAATTTCTCTCTCTAAGAAGGATTGTCCAACAACTCCTGAAGAGAGAGAGCGTATGAGTAGAGTCCCATATGCTTCAGCCGTGGGATCTATCATGTACTCCATGATATGTACAAGACCATATGTGGGATACTCACTAGGAGTAGTGAGTAGATACCAATCTGATCCTGGAGAAAACCACTGAAAAGTGGTTAAAGCCATCCTTAAGTATTTGAGAAATACAAAGGACCAATGGTTGGTTTATGGCGAGTCAGATCTGAAACTTGTGGGGTTCACAGACTCCAGCTTCCAATCTGACCATGATGACAACCGAAGTGTGTCGGGTTATATCTTTACTCTGAATGGTGGAGCCATCTGTTGGAAGAGTTCCAAGCAGCATACTGTGGCGGACTCTGTTTGTGAAGCGGAGTACATCGCAGCATCGGATGTCGCGAAGGAAGCTGTGTGGCTGAGGAAATTCATCAACGAGCTCGGAGTAGCACCCTCCCTCGATGGTCCAGTCCTGCTCTACTGCGACAGTACTGGTGCCATAGCTCAGGTGAAGGAACCCAAAGTACATCAGCGGACGAAGCACATCTTGCGCTGCTTCCACCTGGTCCGAGAGATCGTGGATCGAGGTGACGTCGACCTTCAGAAGATCGACTGAAAGGAGAACCTAGCCGACCCCTTCACTAAAGCCCTGGCAATAAAGGAGTTCGACAACCACAAGTCGAAGGTGGGTATTAGATATTGTGCCGAGTGGCTTTAGGACAAGTGGGAGTTGTTGGGAAATGTGTCCCAAAAAGCCAATCGTCAAGCTGTTGACGGTTGAGCAACCAAGTATTGTAATTGATTTGTTAATAAATAAAATATATTTGGCATCTTCATCATAAGCTTTCATCTTCTAATGAACTCCGTTGTTATGATGAAGTCCTTAGGACTATTTAGGTTCGATAAAGAGAGGATTTATCGATTAGTCCTTAAAACTGTTCACGACCAAATGATAGGCTGTTAATAAGGACGACAGCTTCTATCGAGCATAGGTCGCTGTAGGCCATATGGGTTGGTTGTCCTCTTAACCAAAGAGTGTGGAGACACTGGTATGGCATACAGGTGAGATGTAAGGGTACATCGTCATTGAACGTGACCAACTCCAGAGCATTCTGCTGTCGAGAATGTCTCTGATGGGATATAGGTATAAGTGTCCCTTAGACTTGAGATCGCCTCAGTGACTTGCAAGCAACTCACTGTGCTTTGGTACTGGACTAACTGAATTTCTAATTCAGGGATGGAAGGCTTCTGGGCACAGTCAAGTACTTGCGAAGTCAGAGTGTGATCGAGATGGGATTGACCACTCCAAGAGTTGGAGAAGAATGAGTCGCTGTATTTCAATTTAGCAAAACCTTGGCCAGGGTAATCCATCAGATAGATTTGATATTTTGAAATACAATGTGGACAACCTGATCAGAGTTGACAGTTGAGCTCTGAGGTGTCCTATGATCATTTTGGTCAAGGGGATGAATTATATGAAAACTGTATCCGCATGGGTTCTAAGGATGTTGTTCTACACATTCGACCTATCCGGTCGTCGGGTACCATTGCTAGATGGTCACTTTGATTGGTATAGGAATTTGTTCCTATGCTACCGGCTTAGGTTCAGATCTATGAGGTCACACACATTAGAGTTCATGATCCGATCGGATGGTTGATCAATGATTAAGAATCATTCTAGGGTTGAATGATCAATACGATTGACATTTAACCCAGTGCAAGTGTTGCAGGAGGATCGATTAGCAATTCGATTGCTAATTGGCTTAATTTGATTAAGCCAATGGGCTGAGATTAAGTCTAATTAAATATGATTTAATTAGATTTAGTTTGGGCTTGATTGGATCAAGTCCAATTGATTTATTGGATAAGCCAAGTGCAAGAAAAAACTAGTCCTAGTTCAACTAGGACTTGGGTCAATCTAATTTCTAATTTGATTAGAAAATTAAATCAGATTTAAATTTAATTTAATCTGATTAAATTAGGTTCTTAATTGGGTTAAGACCTATTTTAATTAGGTTGATCTAATTTTGATTTGATTTGGTTTGGGAAACCAAATTAAAACAAGTCATAAGACAGAATCCTAGTAAGACTAGGATTCCACCTTGCGCCACATAAGCCTTCTCCACGCCCTCTCTCTTAATTCAACGCCAATCTCCACTTATTTTGTGTGACAAAAGCCCTCTCCCAGATCTCTCCCACGTTCACAAAAGGTCTCTTCTCTTCTTTCTTACATGGAAGGTGGTTTGGATCAAATCTAAAAGGAATAAGTTTGGATTTCGAATTCTATGAGATAGAGTTTTAGAAATCCAAAACTCTTTCAATTTTGCACCGAATTTATCCAAATTTATTTTAGAATTTTTGTGGCTTTTATGGTTTATATTGTGCACCCTTTTTATGGTGATCCATGCACGAAAATATGGAGGAGGTGCTCAAGAGTTGGGCATCCCTTAACTTGCCATGTTTGGATAAGCCTTGACTAGGTGTTTGACCTAGACAAGGACTCTATCATATCTCTCTATATAAGACGATTTTCTTCATGAAATTTTAGGGGAAGATATAGATTTGAGAGACCTTTGTGCCCTCTAAAAATCAGAGAGAAATACATTTGGGTCATGGAGATATAAAAGATGAAAATTTGGGTGTCTAAAGTGAAAAACGTGAAGAAGAAGAGGGTCTTCTTCTTGGGTTTTTGTTTTTATATCTTTCCTCCCTCCATCTTGAGTTTCCTAAGAGTGTCTCAGATCTGAAACTCCTCCTTCTACTTTCCATCTTTGGAAGAGTCTAAATCAAGAAGAAGGAGGCACCTGATCAACCATCAAAGAAGGATCAGCACAGTACTAGCATACTGTGCTGATTTTCTGAAGCAGGACTTCTGATCGAGATTCGTGGGCTCGTGTGGACGACTCCTAGAGGCTGGACGTATGTGCGGCTTGCAACATCATCCTTAAGCCCGGATCAGTGAGGTTAGAGCGTCTAACTTGCAAGGTAATAGATCTGATCTATTGTTTAATACATACATTAGATGTAGTATAGAAACATGTTGATATGATCAACATGTAGTTCATGCTATATTTATATATTTTAATTTCTGATTTAATACCATGTAATAATCATGTAATAGGATCTTAGATCTAGGGATTTTCTGATCTTAGAAAATAAATTTTGATTTATTTTAGTCTTCCACTGTATGATCTTGAAAAAGTTTCAAGATCTAACCCTCTTTTTCAAGATCTAACCCTGAAACCCTAGATCTGGTTCCTACAGATTGCAGCTCGGAGGCTCCGGCCCTACTTTCAAGGGCACACCGTGACGCTACTCACTGACCAACCAATCAAGATGGTTTTGCATCGGGCTGACACCTCCGGAAGAATGGCAAAATGGGCGATTGAGCTCACAAAATTCGACATCAACTACAGACCTAGACCAGCAATAAAGGCCCAAATATTGGCAGATTTCATAGTAGAGTGCACCATCCCGGAGGAGGCTGAACCCGAGCAGGGCGAAGTTGACGACCTGAAGTCTCACCCGAACTCCCCCAACAAAGAGGCCAATCCCTCCGATTGCTTTTGGACCCTCTATGTGGATGGATCTTCCAACATGACAGGCGCGGGTGCAGGCCTGATCTTGGTCAGCCCGGAGGGAGTCATCGCGGAGTACGCTCTGCGTTTTGAATTTCCCGCAACAAACAATGGAGCAGAATATGAAGCTCTAATCGCGGGATTAAGGATCGCCAAGGAGCTAGGAATAGGTCAACTCCGGGTACACAGTGACTCCCAACTAGTGGTGGGGCAAGTCAGCGGGAGTTATGAAGCGCGGGATGACAGTATGGCTAAATATCTTGAGAAAGTAAAGGAGCTTACCCCCGCCTTTAGCAGTTTCGACATTAGGCAGATCCCAAGGCTGGAGAATACCAGAGCCGATCTTCTCTCCAAGCTGGCGACATCGGCTCCGGCCGAACTGCCCAAAGGCATCCTCTTTGAAGTTCTAAAGCATCCGAGTACAGAAGAATCGCGGCCCGTAATGGAAGTCGACCACGAGCCCAGCTGGATCGACCCGCTGATAACCTATCTTGAAGATGGAGTTCTCCCCCAGGACGCGAAGGAGGCTCGGAAGCTCCGAAATCAAGCCTTCCGATACATCCTTTATGAGAGAAAATTAAACAAAAGATCATATTCCTTGCCCCTCTTGAGATGCCTCCGGCCCTCGAAGCTGACTACGCCTTATGGGAAGTGCACGAGGGGGTTTGCGGAACCATGTGGGAGCCAGATCTTTATCCCACAAGCTACTCCGTCAAGGATACTACTGGCCAACAATGCATCATGATTCGATTGAATATGTCAAAAAGTGTGATCGATGCCAGAGATACGCCAACGTCCAGAGACAGCCCGCCACCGAGCTCACACCCTTGAGTGCCCCATGGCCTTTTGCACAGTGGGGGATGGACATCCTTGGCCCCTTTCCCATGGCATCTGGACAAAGGAAGTTTCTCCTTGTGGCAATCGACTACTTCACCAAATGGGTTGAAGCCGAACCACTAGCAAAAATCACAGAAGCGAAGGTACAAGACTTTGTCTGAAAATCAATTGTGTGCAGGTTCGGTCTGCCTAGAACCCTAATCACTGATAATGGGCGATAATTCGCGGGAGCCAGATTCACCGAATTTTGTGAAGATCTAAACATCTCCCACAACTTCACATCGGTAGCCCACCCTCAGGCGAACGGCGAAGCTGAGGTGACTAACAGAACCCTTTTGCAGGGGATTAAGACAAGGCTTGAAAAAGCAAAAGAAACTTGGGCGGACGAGCTTTATCATGTGCTATGGGCGTATCGAACTACCCAAAGATTGCCTACAGGGGAGACTCCCTTTGCTTTAGCCTTTGGTACAGAAGCCGTCATCCCGATCGAGCTTAAACTCCCGTCGGCACGAGTCGTGGCATTCGACGAACACCAAAATTTACAAAGTCTCAGAGCCAACCTCGATCTGCTGGAAGAAAGACGGGATATCGCTCAGGTTCGAATGGCAGCCTACAGATAGAAAGTTGCTCGATATTACAATGCCCGGGTCAAGAACAAGGCCTTTAAAGCAGGAGATCTAGTGCTCCGACGAGCTGCTGTCTCGCAACCTCAGGACAGGGGGAAACTCGCCCCAAATTGGGAGGGACCTTATGAGGTCAAAGAAGTAGTCCGGCCCGGAACTTATTATCTTAAGGAGCTCGGAGGAGCCGACCTCCCGCGACCGTGGAGCTCAGAAAATTTGCGTATGTACTACCAGTGACTTCGTTTTAATCGAAAATCTCATACCCCTGTGTCTTTGGACAATTCAAGCAAATTGTATCAAAAACAAAAGGGCGACCTCACAAAGTCGAAGGCCCGGTTCCATTTAGACCGGATGGGGGGAGAGGCCTTGCAACGTCCATATGTGCCCCTACAGCCCTGTTAGGGACAGGAGGAGAACCTCGCCCTAACTTGAGCAAAGTCGAAGGCCCGGTTCCATTTAGACCGGATGGGGGGAGAGGCCTTGCAACGTCCATATGTGCCCCCACAGCCCTGTTAGGGATAGGAGGAGAACCTCGCCCTAACTTGAGCAAAGTCGAAGGCCCGGTTCCATTTAGACCGGATGGGGGGAGAGGCCTTGCAACGCCCATATGTGCCCCCACAGCTCTGTTAGGGACAGGAGGAAAATCTCGTCCTAACTTAAGCAAAGTCGAAGGCCTGGTTCCATTTAGACCAGATGGGGGGAGAGGCCTTGCAACGCCCATATGTGCCCCCACAGCCCTGTTAGGGACAGGAGGAGAACCTTGCCCTAACTTGAGCAAAGTCGAAGGCCCAGTTTCATTTAGACCGGATGGGGGGAGAGGCCTTGCTACGCCCATATGTGCCCCTACAGCCCTGTTAGGGACAGGAGGAGAACCTCGCCCTAACTTGAGCAAAGTCGAAGGCCCGATTCCATTTAGACCGGATGGGGAGAGAGGCCTTGCAATGCCCATATGTGCCCCCACAGCCCTGTTAGGGACAAGAGGAGAACCTCACCCTAACTTGAGCAAAGTCGAAGGCCCGGTTCCATTTAGACCGGATGGGGGGAGAGGCCTTGCAACGCCCATATGTGCCCCCACAGCCCTGTTAGGGACAGGAAGAGAACCTCGCCCTAACTTGAGCAAAGTCGAAGGCCCGATTCCATTTAGACCGAATGGGGGGAGAGATCTTGCAACGCCCATATGTGCCCCCACAGCCCTGTTAGGGACAGGAGGAAAACCTCACCCTAACTTAAGCAAAGTCGAAGGCCCGGTTCCATTTAGATCGGATGAGGGGGAAGCCCTACAATGCCCCTATGCACCCCCCAAGAGGGAAACCTTGCCCTAACTTAAGCAACTTCGACCGATGGTAAGCCCAGCCCGGACTCCTATGGGAGCCGGGCTCCATCGCCGACATCAACTACAGGATAACCCCGCCCGGACTCCTACGGGAGTCGGACTTCGCCTTTAACCTTGACAGCAGGAAGACTCCGCCTGGACTCCTACGGGAGCCGGGCTTCGTCCTCGACTCCAACGGCTGTAGACAGACTTCGTTCGGACTCCTACGGGAGTCGGACTCCACCGACGACTTCATCAACAGGTAGACTCCACCCGGACTCCTACGGGAGCCGGACTTAGCTGATGACTTTGAGTGCAGGAAGACTTCGCCCTGACTCCTACGGGAGCCGGACTTAGCCGACGACTTCATCAACAGGAAGACTTCGCCCTGATTCCTACGGGAGCCGGACTCTGTCCACAACGCCAAGGAAGGCTCCGCCCGGACTCCTACGAGAGCCGGGCTTCGCCCACAACTCCGACTTCAAGAGGGATTCTCCGTTCGGGCTCCCACGGGAGCCGAACTCAGCCACGACTTCAGCGAAGAAAAAAAAAAAACTCCAAGCAAAAAAGGAAGGCAATGGCTCGCAGCAGCGATGATTGGAAAGCAAACAGCGCACGAGGGCAACGGAAGCTCGGATCCCCGTATCCAAGCCCCAGGAGGGACCCCGGGCCCGAATGGCCCCGAGGGAACCTGCAGCTGTTAACGGAATGACAACTGGGTATCTTCGAATGGCATAAAAGTCAAAAAGGAGCTCGACAAATAACAACCCTACACGAATAAAAGAGGTCGTCGATGACCTTGGGACGACATGAAAAAGAAAAGAAGAAAAGAAGGAAGGAAGAGGAAAGGAAGATGAAGAAGTTCGACAGACAACTATTCAATGCAAGATGCAAACAAGGTAACTAAATCCTCTTTTCATTTAACAAGATATACGTTACAAGACCCGGTGGGTCGAGAAAAAAAAAATGTACATCATCGCAAGCCTCGCGGGTATGGCTTGGAAGGGGTATACCGAAGGCCGCTCCGAGCTGCAAACTCCTCTTTCCGTCCCTGTCCTTCTCAGCCACGTTCTCCAGTGCGTATAACGGACCTATCAGCTCTCGCCCCACCTCGCTTCACTCCATCTCCGAGGTCCCAACCCTAGGGGGAAAAGGGTGGGATAGATTCCCGGGGGCGGTAGGGGCAACGGCGGCAGTGTCGAAGACCTGTTTCAAGAAGAGCCGGAGTCACCTTGGAGGCAATAGTGATGCCAGATATATGCTCCATCTCCGAACGCTCCGCGACAGCCGCCACCCAAAATGCTCCGGCAAGGTCGGCATGCGCTACTTCCACCATCTCCGCAATAAATTCCACTGCCCCACCGTCGACGCCGACCGCCTCTGGTCCCTCGGCCCCGACGGCATCAAGGATCCCACCACAGCTTATGACGACAGCTCTGCTCTCTTGACCGGTATCACCTCGCCTTGCTGCTCCAAAATTCTCGGGTAGAGTAACTTCATCGGCGGCCCCCGCTATTAAACCCCTGTTGTTGAAGGAATTCTTCCTCGAGCCCCCTTTAAAACAATGGAGATTCTCACCAGCCGCCGTTCTCCTCCTCTCCTTCCTCCAAGCCCTAAACATCCCTTCAAGAATGGCCTCCGGGGTGGAGGGCACGGCGTGGAAACCCTCAGAGAAGAGTTGGGGGACTGAAGAAGGCAAGGACCAGTGCTAGGGGAGTGGCTGGGTAGCTAAGCTCTCAGGCAAAAGAAAGGTACCGCCCTATCGGCAGGATGAGGCCACGAAAGGAGATTAGGGGGTTTAAATAGCCGACAGATCCTAGCACAGTTATGGCGGCGGGTGCTCCTGGGCCAGCTGGTGCGTGTCGCGTGTCCCGCATGTCCCCCTCATCGCTATCGAGGGTTGACCATTCACAAATTCCCATAGCACAATGCTTGGGATCGCGTTCCGACGGGGGTTCCGAAAAGACTCTTCAGGTCATCTTCACCGAAAAACGGGCTCTGACGTGCACATATTGAATGCCAAAATATCTGGGAACAGCGGTGCGCAAGATTCGAAGGGACGGCTTCGGCTGTGCCCATCTCTCTCTCTGTACTTCCTTCATCTGATATTCAAACTCGAAAGTAGGGGGACTAGTGTTGGGTATAAAATACCCGCAGCCGAAGTCCTCAGCGGAATCGACTACATGACAACTTCGCCCGAACTCCTACGGGAGTCGAGCTCCGTCACCGACAACTTCAACAGTGAGTAGACCCTATCCGGACTCCTACGGGAGCCGGGCTTCGTCCTCGACTCCAACAGCTGCAAGCAGCCTTCGTCCGGACTCCTACGGGAGCCGGACTCCGCCGATAACGTCAACAGCAAGCGGGCTCCTCCCGGACTCCTACGGGAGTCGGGCTCCGTCCTCGACTTCAACCGCTGGTAAGCCCTGTCCGGACTCCTACGGGAGTCGGACTTCGCCTTTAACCTTGATTACAGGAAGACTCCGCCCGGACTCCTACGGGAGTCGGGCTTCGTCCTCGACTCCAACAGCTGCAAGCAACCTTCGTCCGGACTCCTACGGGAGCCGGACTCCACCGACAACGTCAACCGCAAGAGGGCTCCTCCCGGACTCCTATGGGAGCCGGGCTCCGTCCTCGACTTCAACCACTGGTAAGCCCTGTCCGAACTCCTACGGGAGCCAGACTTCGCCTTTAACCTTGATTGCAGGAAGACTCCGCCCAGACTCCTATGGGAGCCGGGCTTCGTCCTCGACTCCAACAGCTGCAAGCAGCCTTCGTCCGGACTCCTACGGGAGCCGGACTCCGCCGACAACGTCAACTGCAAGCGGGCTCCTCCCAGACTCCTACGGGAGCCGGGCTCCGTCCTCGACTTCAACCGCTGGTAAGCCCTATCCGGACTCCTACAGGAGCCGGACTTCGCCTTTAACCTTGATTGCAGGAAGACTCCACCCGGACTCCTACGGGAGCCGGGCTTCGTCCTCGACTCCAACAGCTGCAAGCAGCCTTTGTCTGGACTCCTACGGGAGTCGGACTCCACCGACAACGTCAACCGCGAGCGGGCTCCTCCCGGACTCCTACGGGAGCCGGGCTCCATCCTCGACTTCAACCGCTGGTAAGCCCTGTCCGGACTCCTACGGGAGCCGGACTTCGCCTTTAACCTTGATTGCAGGAAGACTCCGCCCGAACTCCTACGGGAGCCGAGCTTCGTCCTCGACTCCAATAGCTGCAAGCAGCCTTCATCCGGACTCCTACGGGAGCTGGACTCCGCCGACAACGTCAACCGCGAGCGGACTCCGCCCGAACTCCCACGGGAGCCGGACTCCATCCTAAACTCCAATCGCTGGTAAGCCCCCGTCCAGACTCCTACGGGAGCCGAGCTTCGTCCTCCACCCCGACGGCTACAGACAGACTGCGTCCGGACTCCGTCCCGACTCCTACTGGAGCCGGACTCCATCACCAATTTCAACAGCGAGCCGGGCTCCGTCCTCAACCTCAGCTGTCGGGAAGCCTTGTCCGGACTCCTACGGGAGCCAGGCTTTGCATCTGATCTCGATTGCAGGGGATTCCACCCGGACTCTCACGGGAGCCGGACTCCACCCACGACCCCAACCGCGAGAAGGACTCTGCCCGGACCCCTACGGAGGCCAGACTCCGACCGCTGCCGAACTTCAGCCAGCAGATCAACACTCCCAGGCCACAATCACGGCCACGGTCCTGCTCCACCTCCTGCGGCGGGTTCCGCACAGCTCCATTATTCTCTGACAGGCTGTATCAACGGCCATGATTCTGCTCCACTCACTGCGGCAGACCCTACGCGACCCCATTATTCTCTGACAGGCTGTATCAACGGCCATGATTCTGCTCCACTCCCTGCGGCGGGTGCTGCGTGACTTCGCTACCTGTAACAGATTCCACGTGGCACGCCCCAGCGATGGCCACGGGTCTACTCCACTACTCTTCGCAGCAAATCCCGCCTGACTCTCGGCAGTACACTACCAGGCGGTTACAAACGTCGCCATCCATCCGTTACCTCCTCCACCTATAAAAAGGAGGACCCAGATACGTTATTCTATAAGCTCATTTCTTATCTCAAGACCCTGCTAAATTCTCCGTTCGAGCACTCCATTCTTGTTGAGGCAGAGAACTGACTTGAGCGTCGAAGGGTCTTGCCGGAGCAACCCCACCTCCGGTTTAGACTTCCTTTGCAGGTCCCAACGGTGACCGCGACTTCTCCGACTCTAGCTTATCCGGCGCCATCAGATTTTTGCACCAACAACTGTAATCAAAAATCTGATACTCACACTTACTAACACATTGGAAACATGCATGTGCACCCAATAAATGGCATATTAGCATGTAGACTCTCTTAAATTTAAATCATAAGCATTTATAGTTATTTTATTTACCCTCACAGCGATGGAGCCACAGATCATATGATATATGATTATTATGCATCTAATATGTAATATATGCACTTGGATAAATAAACATACAAAATTCGAATTGTTATCTAGTAGTAGCCCAAGCACAAATCCTAGGCCATTTGATCAGAAATCCAACAGTTTCAAACAAACATTATCTTGTGCAATCTATTAGTTCACCGTTGCGAAAAAAAACCACCTCTACAATCACTATTAAATGGATGAGGGGCATTTTTATCATTTTAAAATCTAATGAGGGGCATGTTCATCATCAAATGTCTTAGTTTTCTTTTTGTTGATAGGATGGAAGGAACAAAAATCATATAGAGCAGGCATTATAAAATATGATGGGTTTCATAGTTTATCACATTTCTTTTAATACCAATTTTAAAGAATAAATATAAAACTCAAAAATTTTTTCTGTTGATCCTATGTATGATTTTGATGATTGTCAAATTTTTAATAATTATTATACTAATCATGTATTTCAAGAGTGAATGTAGGATTTTTAAAATATTCACAATCAAGAAATCATCTTTGGAACAAATCTTCTGAAGATGTCAAGCAAAGCATTTAAAAGATCAAGTTCTCACAAATTTAGATGGCTCATCATAAAGAAAATGAAATTGAAAGAAGCAAAAATTATATGAAAGTATTTAAACTAAGAAATTTAAGTTTGAGAGATCAAAATATAAAAAGAATGAAGTTGGAAGGTCTTAAGTCAACTCAAGCATCCCTTGAGTCGACTCTGGCACAAGTTCAGCTTTTGGCACAGGCCTTGAGCCGACTCAAAAGGAGCTTAAGCCAACATAAACACGTAAACTGGCACTAGTATAGATCTTGAGCCGACTCAAGAACTGCTTGAGTCGACTCAACAGCCTCTGACAACAACAATGGCTAATTTTTTGCACTTTCTCAATTACTAGTTTTTGGATCTAATGGCTATTCTAAGGGCTCCAACAGTCAAAACCTACTCTCCAGCCACTTCCAAACTTATTAGAGGCAGAGAATCAATTGAAAAGATAGTCAAGTGAATCAAAAAGAGAAAAACTTTGAAATGAGTGAGGATCATTGAATATCCTTGAAAAAAATAAAAAGAGAGGGATCAAGTGCACAGATTTGAAAGTTTTTAAAGAGTGATCATCATCAACTTTTTCCACATTCTCTAAAGCATCATTCAAAAGAAGTTGAAGTATCTTTTGTGTAATTCATTAGCAACTTCTTCGGATGTTAAAGAGTTTACATTTTTTTATTTTATATTATACTAAAATTCTACATCTTGTATTTTATTTTCTTTTCAAACTTTTTTGAGGAAAAGAAACTTGGGGTGAAGGCCCGTCTAAGCCCAAAATTGGATATCATAGATTTTAATTGGTGAGCCCATAAAACCAACTAGGTTCATTATTAGTCCAGAAAATAATCGGTGTATAGATTATGGTTGGTGATCTCAGAAAGTTAATTGGATTTATTTGTAATCTCCGATAAAACAAATATGTTGTAATTGAAAAGATTATAGTGAAATTTCTAAGGGACTCTTGGGGAGTAGACGTAGGTGCGAGATTGCACCAAACTACTATAAATTTGATCGTATTTGTATTGTGCTTGCTTGACTTGCTTTTATTTCTTACTTAGTATTATCTTAATTCTTATATAGTTTATTTTATCTTTTATTTCTACTGTTGCACATTGCTTTCGGTTCACAATCTCACAAATTTGGTTAATTAAAACACATTATTATTTAGATTTTAAAATTTAGTTAAAAATTTTAAAGAATCCAATTCACGCCCCACCCCTCTTAGGTTGCTACCTTTTTGGGCAATAATTGATATCAGAGTGATGATTGATAGAAGCATAAGTTTTATTTTAAATTTAGCATGCTCCCAAACCCTTCATAACATGGTATCACTTGTAAAACGTAAATTAAAATAAGCTTGATGGATTATAAAAATATGTGAGTGTAAAACTCCCAAATTAATTTTTGACACTCTGATGAGACATGTAATTATTGAAATATCTCAAAAAATTACTTAATTTAAGGAACATCAAGATAAGCCATCAATTCATAAAAGATTGCATACTTGACATTTTTGAATATCCCCTAGGTAACCTAAATTTTTAAAGTCTTTATCTAGTTTTCTCTTAATTTAATCCTATCTGATTTGATTGATTATCCTACCCTCTAATCGATTAATTCTTGACCCCCCACTTGATTCATTTATTTTGATTTAAATATCCTTTTGGATCATTAATTTGATTTGCTTTTGATCCCTATCCTATTTGAGCTATTTTTCTTTGGATCAAAATTTTTTGAACTATTTTTATATTGGAGAGTCTACTCATGATTTCTTAGGATGCTAGAATTCTCTCTTAGTGCATTAGTATTTATAGCAATCCATCTTTTTAGTATATATAGCCCTCATACATTTTGAATGTACTGATGTATTGATCAATTCTTAAAATCATATTTTGACAAATCAATAAAAATCTAATCTTTTTTAGAAATTGAGTATGTTTGATGTTATTTATTTGATTTCTATACTTTTTTATTTGATTCAATATGTGCTTGATTTATAAAACTAAGAGGAAGAAAAATGTAAAGCTTATTTTCTTGAAATTAATTAAATGTGTATAATTTGGAAAAAAGAGGGGGAGTATTAAGATAAGCAAGTTATTTGGCACTAACTATGAAAAATAGGAGGACATAACATTATTAGAACTTAAAAGAAAAATCACTTTGAAACCTAATAAAAATAAAAATTATTGATGATTATTTATACACTTCTATTGCTTTGATTTATTTTTAAAAAATCATTTATACTTGATTTCATATTTTTTTGAGATAAATTTAAGAATTTCATATTTTTTTTGAACTTCATTGAGTGATATTTTCAAAAAAAAAAAAAAAGAAGAGATGCTCTCATTAAAAAATAAAATATTTATTTATGATTTATTTTCAATGATCTATTTGTATCAATTCAAAGTGATTTGTCATTTTGATCGAAATTTAATCAATTTATCTTTTTCAATCAAAAACTTTCACAATTGATATTAAACAACATACCATTGCATTGTACTCTATTATTTTATCTCTTGACAAAAAAAAAATATTTTGTCTCTAGTTTATTTTTGCTCTGATACCTCATTTTGCTCTAATGCCCTCATGATTTGATATGATTTGAAACTATCTATGAAAACAAATATCTTTTATGAATTAAAATTGATTGATGCTATCACACCCTCGATCTGAGATTATGAGTCCAGGGGTCATGACAACCACTGCATACTTACAAAAAATTCTCTCCATAAGCATACAAAGCATTTAAAATAGATATCAAAACAACATAGTAGTATTTATTAAAATACTAAAAATAAAGATTTAAATTTTATTAACCAAACCAAATGATGTCCAAATGCAAATGTCTTACATCAAATAAAGTTTTACTAAAAATAAAAATTATATCAAAGTTGAATGAAGTTTATAGTGTCAATCTTGCCTCTAAATCTCTCTCCTAAAAATAATGCGCATGTTCACAATTTAATTATCTGAATCTAAAAAAAATAAAAGAGAGAGATGATGAGCTCGAAAGCCTAGTAAGTAATGAATATCTCAACTAGATATTCTGGATATTATATAATTTTTTAAAATAATACCATGTATAAATATAAGAACATATTTCATGCATATTTAAATAAAATAAATAATTTTAAATATTCACACATAAATATGATCATAAATCTGATTTGAGTCAAAGCACATATAACTCAACAGTCTGAACTATGACCATACTTATCCCTATGGCAAGGCCTAGAATAAAGTGCTAACATATAATCTTCATTGATAGGGTTCAAAAATCAATGCACAACTCCCATAGATTGGGTCCAAAAATCAATATGCAACCTCCATTGGTAGGATCTAGAGTACCAACATATAACCCACATTGGCAGGGTCCAAAACATAGTTAAGCTGTGAGCATAAATCCGATCCATATGAAAGCACTTTTACAACATAACATATGTGTCATAATTTTATTGAACATATGCATATTCCATAATAAATCATGATATTATAGAAAATCATTTTTTGTTCAAAATAGTTCATAAATCATGCATAATTCAAGGACTGATACTTACTTTTAAAATAATTATAAAATATCTTGAGAAGATAGTTCATCACTTATCTTTTGCAGAACACTGAATAAATGGATTGATCAACTTTGAGGAGATCCTTCAAAGCCTATTATTCAAAATTATATTCTTACATTAATTTTAATTCATAACTAAATCAAAATAAATCTAAAATCAAAATTTCACTTAAGATCAGATCATTCACTAAGTTCAATCAAAATTGTCAAAAGAAAATCCTTCACTAGGCTAATCTAAGAGACAACTTCTAGAGAGAAAAATCCATCAAGAGAGAAAAAAATTTAGAGAGAGAAAGTGAAAAGAGAAAGTAAAACTTCTAGAAAGAGAAAGGTGGAATTCATATTTTGAGCAAGGAGAGAGAAGAGAGAGAAACTCTTTCTCTCTCCTTTTTTTTATTTTTTCTTCTTTTTTTTTCTCTTTCTTCCTTTTTTTTCTTTTTCTTCTATTTTTTTTCTTTTTTTTTCTCATAGAACAAAGGATCCATGCATCCTCTATTTCTTCCTTTTTTCTCATGTAACAGAGAAGGCCTTGTTCATCCCCTTGTTCATGCACACAGAGAAGGCCTCCCTCCCAACTGATGATGCTCATGATCGGAGGGCCGAGCGATAGCGATAGCCAGCTTGGTTCGATGACCGACTATGGCTCAGATGATGGAAACCAAAATAAAATGGGAAGAAAAATAGGGAAACTCGGTAGTTAGGATTTCATGAGTTTTTTTTGGTAGAAAATCAGCAAAATTCAAGCTTAAAACCCATAAGAAATTGAGGGAAAGGCGATAGAAGAGATTTACCTCATTTTTGGATGGGATTTGATTAGATTTTCAATGGTCAAATCAAGATTAAACTATCGGTAATCCCTAAAGAAAAGAAGGGGAAAAGGGCACTGAACTTGTGATCTTCCGGTGAGACAAATCAAAGGGTTTGAGGGCCTTTAAATAGATCACTAGGGAAGAGTTAGAGACTGATTTTAATTTGGATTCTTAAGGGTTTTGGGTTTCCCAATCAGAACAGAACTTCTTAACATGATCTAGACTACCCAGCTTCCATGATAATTCCAACTTCTCCCATCTCCGTGACCTAATTTTTTTCTTATTTGTTACATCTTTGAGATCAATGCAGGGGACTGGGTATTACATTCTCCTCCCCTAAAAAATAAATTTTGTTCTCAAAATTTTCTTGCCTAGGATTCATACTTCAAATCTCATTCTCAAATAATTTAATATTCTAATCCTTGATATAATTTCATCACTAAATCATTTGTTAAAAATAAAGTCAATATCTTAAGAGTTGATCTAAATCAGAACCATTCTTTCTTCTAATCACTATTTTAATTCAAGATAAGAATATCAAGTTTCTTACTAAATATTAACTATTCTTGACTTAATCGGTCTAGCACAAGACTATGAACAAACTTTACTATACTCTCTATAGATGAACAATCAGGTATAATGTCTAAGATCGACAAACAATCTTACTTCATTTTTTTTTACTGATATAGAAACATATACTTCAAATCTAGGAGGAAAAGTGATCTATCATTAAATATTCCAAATCCAAGATTAAGGATCAATGGTCCACTCATCCTAGACTTTAGATGCTATAGATTTTCTTAGAATGGTACATCAGCAATCAACCTATGAAAATCACATAGCATTTGAAATAATCCAGAATAAATGGCACATCTTACACCGCTTCCACCTGGTCTGAAAGATCGTGCATCGAGGTGATGTCGATCTTCAGAAGATCGATGGAAAGGAGAACCTGGCCGACCCCTTCACTAAAGCCCTGGCGATAAAGGAGTTCGACAACCACAAGTCGAAGATGGGTATTAGATATTGTGCCGAGTAGCTTTAGGACAAGTGGAAGTTGTTGGAAAATGTATCCCAAAAGCCAATCATCAAGCTGTTGACGGTTGAGCAACCAAGTATTGTAATTGATTTGTTAATAAATAAAATATATTTTTGGTATTTTCATCATAAGTCTTCATCTTCTAATGAATTCCATTGTTATGATGAAGTCCTTAGGACTATTTAAGTTCGATAAAGAGAGGATTTATCGATTAGTTCTTTAAAACTATTCACGACCAAATGATAAGTTGTTAATAAGGATGACAGCTTCTATCAAGCATAGGTCGCTGTAGGCCATATGGGTTGGTTGTCCTCTTAATCAAGGAGTGTGGAGACACTGGTATGACATACAGATGAGATGTAAGGGTATATCGTCATTGAATGTGATCAACTCCAAAGCATTCTGCTATCGAGAATATCTCTGATCGGATATAGGTATAAGTGTTCCTTAGACTTGAGATCGCCTCAGTGACTTGCAAGCAACTCACTGTGTTTTGGTACTAGACTAACTGAATTTTTAATTCAGGGACGGAAGGTTTCTGAGCACAGTTAAGTACTTACGAAGTCAGAGTGTGATCGAGATGGGATTGACCACTCCAAGAGTTAGAGAAGAATGAGTCGCTGTATTTCAATTTAGCAAAACCTTAGCCAGGGTAATCCATCAGATGGATTTAATATTTTGAAATACAATGTGGACAACCTGATCAGAGTTGACAGTTGAACTCTGAGATGTCCTATGATCATTTTGGTCAAGGGAATGAATTATATGGAAACTATATCCACATGGGTTCTAAGGATGTTGTTCCACACATTCGACCTATTCAATTGTCGGGTACCATTGCTAGATGGTCACTTCGATTGGTACAAAAATTTATTTTTATGCTATCAACTTAGATTCAGACCTATAAGATTACACACATTAGAGTTCATGATCCGATCAGATGGTTGATCAACGATTAAGAATCGTTCTAGGGTTAAATGATCAATACGATTGATATTTAACCCAGTGTAAGTGTTGTAGGAGGATCGATTAGCAATTTGATTGCTAATTGGCTTAATTTGTTTAAGCCAATGGGTTGAGATTAAGTTTAATTAAATATTATTTAATTAAATTTAGTTTGGACTTGATTGGATCAAGTCCAATTGGTTTATTGGATAAGCCAAGTGCAAGAAAAAAAACTAGTCCTAGTTCAATTAGGACTTGGGTCAACCTAATTTCTAATTTGATTAAAAAATTAAATCAGATTTAAAACTAATTTAATATGATTAAATTAGGTTCTTAATTTGGTTAAGACCTATTTTAATTGGGTTGATCTAATTTTGGTTTGATTTGATTTGAAAAATCAAATTAAAACAAGTCATGAGTTAGAATCCTAGTAAGACTAAAATTCCACCTTGCGCCACATAAGCCCCCCCCACGCCCTCTCTCTTATTCCATGCCTATCCCCTCTTATTTTGTGTGACAAAAGCCCTCTTCCAAGTCTCTCCCATGTCCACAAAAGGTTTTCTCTCTTCTTTCTTACATGGAAGGTGGTTTGGATCAAATCAAAGAAGAATAAGTTTGGATTTCGAATTCTATGAGATAGAGTTTTAGAAATCCAAAACTCTTTCAATTTTGTACCAAATTTATCCAAATTTCTTTTAGAATTTTCATAGATTTTAGGGTACTTATTTTTCACCCTTTTCTGATGGTTCATGCACAAAAATTAGGAGGAGGTGCTTAAGATTTGGGCGCCCCTTATCTTGCCATGTTTGGATAAGCCTTGACTAGGTATTTGACCTAGACAAGGACTCTATTGTTGTGAAATGTGTCCCAAAAAGCCAATCGTCAAGCTATTGATGGTTGAGCAACCAAGTATTGTAATTGATTTGTTAATAAATAAAATATATTTGGCATCTTCATCATAAGCTTTCATCTTCTAATGAACTCCGTTGTTATGATGAAGTCCTTAGGACTATTTAGGTTCGATAAAGAGAGGATTTATCGATTAGTCCTTAAAACTGTTCACGACCAAATGATAGGCTGTTAATAAGGACGACAGCTTCTATCGAGCATAGGTCGCTGTATGCCATATGGGTTGGTTGTCCTCTTAACCAAAGAGTGTGGAGACACTGGTATGGCATACAGGTGAGATGTAAGGGTATATCATCATTGAACGTGACCAACTCCAGAGCATTCTGCTGTCGAGAATGTCTCTGATGGGATATAGGTATAAGTGTCCCTTAGACTTGAGATCGCCTCAGTGACTTGCAAGCAACTCACTGTGCTTTGGTACTGGACTAACTGAATTTCTAATTCAGGGACGGAAGGCTTCTGGGCACAGTCAAGTACTTGCGAAGTCAGAGTGTGATCGAGATGGGATTGACCACTCCAAGAGTTGGAGAAGAATGAGTCGCTGTATTTCAATTTAGCAAAACCTTGGCCAGGGTAATCCATCAGATGGATTTGATATTTTGAAATACAATGTGGACAACCTGATCAGAGTTGACAGTTGAGCTCTGGGGTGTCCTATGATCATTTTGGTCAAGGGGATGAATTATATGAAAACTATATCCGCATGGGTTCTAAGGATGTTGTTCTACACATTCGACCTATCCGGTCGTCGGGTATCATTGCTAGATGGTCACTTCGATTGGTATAGGAATTTGTTTCTATGCTACCGACTTAGGTTCGAACCTATAAGGTCACACACATTAGAGTTCATGATCCGATCGGATGGTTGATCAACGATTAAGAATCGTTCTAGGGTTAAATGATCAATACGATTGACATTTAACCCATTGCAAGTGTTGCAGGAGGATCGATTAGCAATTCGATTGCTAATTGGCTTAATTTGATTAAGCCAATGGGCTGAGATTAAGTCTAATTAAATATGATTTAATTAGATTTATTTTGGGCTTGATTGGATCAAGTCCAATTGGTTTATTGGATAAGCCAAGTGCAAGGAAAAACTAGTCCTAGTTCAACTAGGACTTGGGTCAATCTAATTTCTAATTTGATTAGAAAATTAAATCAGATTTAAATCTAATTTAATCTCATTAAATTAGGTTCTTAATTGGGTTAAGACCTATTTTAATTGGGCTGATCTAATTTGATTTGATTTGGTTTGGAAAACCAAATTAAAATAAGTCATGAGACAGAATCCTAGTAGGACTAGGATTCCACCTTGCGCCACATAAGCCTTCTCCATGCCCTCTCTCTTATTCAACGCCAATCTCCACTTGTTTTGTGCGACAAAAGCCCTCTCCCAGATCTCTCCCACGTTCACAAAAGGTCTCCTCTCTTCTTTCTTACATGGAAGGTGATTTGGATCAAATCTAAAAGGAATAAGTTTGGATTTTGAATTCTATGAGATAGAGTTTTAGAAATCCAAAACTCTTTCGATTTTGCACCAAATTTATCCAAATTTTTTTTAGAATTTTCGTGGCATTTAGGGTTTACATTGTACACCCTTTTCTGGTGATCCATGCACAAAAATATGGAGGAGGTGCTCAAGAGTTGGGCGTCCCTTAACTTGCCATGTTTGGATAAGCCTTGACTAGGTGTTTGACCTAGACAAGGACTCTATCATATCTCTCAATATAAGATGAGTTTCTTTATGAAATTTAAAGGAGAGATAGATATTTGAGAGGTATTTCTGCCATCCAAAAATCAGAGAGAAATACCTTTGGGTTGTGGAGATATAAAAGATGCAAGTTTGGGTATCTAGAGAGAAAAACGTGAAGAAGAAGAGGGTCTTCTTCTAGGGTTTTTATTTTCATATCTTTTCTCCTTCCATCTTGAGTTTCCTGAGAGTGTCTCAGATCTGAAACTCCTCCTTCTACTTTCCATCTTTGGAAGAGTCCAAATCAAGAAGAAGGAGGCACCTGATCAACCATCAAAGAAGGATCAGCGCAGTACTAGCATACTGTGCTGATTTCCTGAAGCAGGACTTCTGATCGAGATTCGTGGGCTCGTGTGGATGACTCCTAGAGGCTGGATGCGTGTGCGGCTTGCAACATCATCCTTAAGCCCGAATCAGCAAGGTTAGAGCGTCTAACTTGCAAGGTAATAGATCTGATCTATTGTTTAATACATACATTAGATGTAGTATAGAAACATGTTGATATGATCAACATGTAGTTCGTGCTTTATTTATATATTTTAATTTTTGATTTAATGCTATATAATAATCATGTAATAGGATCTTAGATCTAAAGATTTTTTGATCTTAGAAAATAAATTTTAATTTATTTTAGTCTTCCGCTGTATGATCTTGAAAAAGTTTCAAGATCTAACCCTGAAACCCTAGATCTGGTTCCTTCAATTGGTATCAGAGCCTAGGTTCTTTATTACATGATTTTTTATACATGCTTAGATTATTTCTTAGATTAGATCTAATTTATAATCTGATTATTAAATCTAAAATTAAAATTTTAGATCAATCACAAACTGCATGGTTGTCCTGCTGTAAGGTTTACCCCTTACAGTGCAAAGGTTGTCCTAGTTTGTGTAGATCTATCTTTAATCATAAATTTGTTAGATATGATCTAGATTAAATTTATGATTTATTAGATTTAAAAGATGTTTAAATCTGAAATAAAATCTCTTTGTTAATAATTTTTGTGCAAAGAAATTGTTTAAAGTTGAAATTGTTTCAATTACATGAACCTGTTTAGATTAGATCTAAAGTAGTTTCATGTTTATTTCACTTGCATCTTGATTCAGAATCAAACATGCAATATGGTTAATAGAATCATATTGTAAAATTGTTTTACAAATATGAAAATAATTTTTTGAAAAGCCAAACCCAACCCTCAGCCCAAAACTTAATTAAGAATTAAGAAGTTGTTTGATTAGGTTCTAGGATTGTGAATTGAAGAACCTAAGATACAAATCATAACACATTGGGTTAATGGGTTAGTGGGAACTAGGTCCATTAATTGGGTTAGACCTATGGTTAGATTAAAGATGGACTTAATTAGAGAATTGACTAAATCTAATCAATTGTTGTCTTAGGTTAGGTCAAGGATTCTCTAGATCAATTACAATAGTTGTAGTTGGTCAAGTCCATATCTTTAACGAGAACCAAATGGACTTGATTCTTGGCTAAGCGGTCTAGCACGAATTGTTAGGTTGATCTAATCGAAACTAATTAAACCAGTTGGTGTCTAAGGTAAACCAGTCCAGTGGTTTTTAATTGGGAGCCCGCTTACCTGGCCATTTCTGATGGTGTCTAAGGCAAGCTTTGGCAGACCCTCCCACTGATCGAACTTACCTGGCCTCTTGGTGAAATTATGTTTTGATCGGATCACTTGACTATTCGAGCTGACCCATGTCAGCTAGGTAAATCAGTGTGACTGATTTAGGTGCTCCTAGACCAGCCCTTTTAATGGTCTCCCTTAAGCTGACTTGGTGAAGCCAGTGGGAGGATCATGATAAGCTGGTTCATCTGACCTCATCCTCTATATTATTTAAATCCTCTAAAATTATTAGGTCCTTAAAATGATAAAGTTATGGAGATAACTGAGTCATAGCCTCCCATTAAGGTGTTTGATAATGAGTCCATTAACTCAATAATCATTGCAGACCCAAAGGCCTGGTGCTTGTTGACTAATGAAATTATCACTCATCATATGACGACTTGGAATTGTCTCTCTAATGGTGGTTAGGTGAGCCAACCAAAGTTGGACTTAATCATTCGTTGGTTAGATACACCAAGTATGATCATGTTAATGGTTGGACCTAACCGGATCCTTACAGTGGAGGCCAAAGCCTACTAATTAGGTTTCTGGGGCAAAATTAAAATTACTAGAAATTGTTTAGAGAAACAATTGGTTATGAACCTACCCTTAGATGTACATGGGTTGACCAACCAAAGTTGGGCTTGTGTGCAGTCTAAGTGGATTCTAGTACCCGCTAAGGAATTAGAATAATTCCTCGAGTTGGAGGTAGAGGCTACCAATTCGAATAAAATAGTGGGAGAAACCTTTTGATTAAAGTCCAAATCCTTAGGTTTAATGAATCAATTACTAATTAGGTTATGGTTCTCCTTTGTGCAAATATGGCCACTTCCCTATCGCTTCGATCATTGTTGGATAATGATAAGTTGGTGGGACCCAACTTCGATAGCTGGTACCGAAAGTTGAAGATAGTCCTAGAGCATGAACGGATCCTATATGTGATAATGGATCCTGCACCTGAGGAGCCAGCTGTCAATGCACGTGGAACAGTCAGAGATACTTATCAGAAGTGGCTCAGTGATCGGACCATGATGCACTGTATCATGCTGGCTGCTATGAGCGACGAGTTCAGTCGCAGATTCGAGACGGCTCAGCCAAAGGACATGCTTCAAGTGTTGGAGGATGCCTTTGGCACACCCGATGACGTGGAGAGGCACAAGACTAGTTGTGCCATCTTCAACGCCAAAATGCGGGATGGTGCCTCTGTCACTGATCATGTATTGTACATGATCGAGCTGATGGAACGATTAAGCAAGCTCGACTTTCCCTTACATGAGCAGCTTGGGAAAGATGCAATACTAAACTCGCTGCCCAAGTCTTATCTCCCATTCCTCACTCATTATAGAATGACAAAGCCTGAAGTAAACTACCATGGATTACTGGGGTTGCTTCAGAACTTTGAGAAGGATCACCAACTTCACAAGGAGTCGGTGAACTTAGTGGGAGGTTCGTCTTCTGGTTCTTGACCTTTTGGGAAAGGGAAGAAGAACAAGAAGAAGAAAGTCAAGAAGGTGCAAGTTCAGGCTGGGACATCTGTGCAGAGTCAGACCAAAAAGATCAAGCCTGATAAGAGTCTATTCTACTGGCAAGCACCCTAGATTAGATAGTGTGTCAGATATCTACTTATGGCACTGTAGGCTAGGTCATATAAACAAGAACAGAATAAACAGGTTGACTCAAGAGGGAATCCTCGAAGTAAGTGATTGTGAATCACTTCCAACCTGTGAGTCCTGTCTTCTTGGTAAAATGACCAAGTCACCTTTTACTGGAAAATGTGAGAGAGCTACTGAGCTCTTGGGCCTAGTACATACTGATGTATGTGGACCCATGAGCACCAGTGCTAGAGGTGGATATTTCTACTTCATAACTTTCACGGATGACCTATCCCGATATGGATATGTCTATCTGATAAAATATAAGTCGGATTCATTTGAAATGTTCAAACGATTCCGAAGTGAAGTAGAAAAATAAACTGGGAAGAGTATTAAAACTCTTCGATCTGATCGAGGAGGAGAATACCTTTCTAGTGAATTTCTCACATATCTAGGAGAGAATGGGATTCTCTCCCAATGGACTCCTCCAGGAACACCACAGCATAATGGTGTGTCTGAAAGGAGGAATCAGACTCTGTTAGACATGGTCCGATCCATGATGGGTTTTGCTAGCTTGCCGATATCCTTTTGGGGATATGCACTCGAATCGGCTTGTTATCTGTTAAATAGGATTTCAAGTAAGTCTGTAATTAAGACTCCATATGAGATATGGACAGGACGTAAGCCAGCACTTTCACACCTTAGGGTCTGGGGGTGCCCGACCTATGTCAAACGATTAGTCACAGACAAACTTGGACCTAGATCTGACAAATGCTCATTCATAGGGTACCCCAAAGAGACAAAAAGATATTTTTTCTACCATGCTGATGAACAAAAGGTGTTCGTCAGCCTTAAGGCAATCTTTTTAGAAAAGGAGTTCCTTGGTGAAGGAACCGTTGCCTCTAAGGTTGAACTTGATGAAGTTCAACAGGTAGAAAAACCGACACCAATAGCTGAACCTGAGTCGGATATGATTAGATCAGATCCGGAGCCCAATATACCTGTACCATTAAGGCGATCCGGTAGAGTACCACATCAGCCGGACAGATACTATAGTTTCTTGGTCCGGGACGGTGATCCCATCGAACTTGATGAGAATAATGAGGATCCGATCACCTATATGGATGCTATGCAGAGATCTGATTCTGAGAAATGGCTTGAAGCTATGAAATCCGAAATGGAGTCCATGAAGGTCAACGATGTATGGACATTGGTTGACCCACCTGAAGGGGTTAAACCCATTGGGTGTAAATGGGTCTTCAAAAGGAAGAGGGGCGCAGACGGAAAGGTGGAGACCTATAAAGCCCGTCTGGTTGCCAAAGGGTATCGTCAACGTTATGGTATTGACTATGACGAGACGTTTTACCCTGTGGCAATGCTCAAATCTATTCGGATAATGCTTGCAATAGCTGCCCATATGGATTATGAGATCTGGCAGATGGATGTAAAGACAACTTTCCTGAATGGAGAGCTGACTGAAGAGGTGTATATGATACAACCTGAAGGGTTTACATCCACAGATGAGTCCAAGGTGTGCAAGCTTCAGAGATCCATTTATGGACTGAAGCAAGCTTCTCGGAGTTGGAACATGCGTTTTGATAAGGTGATCAAAACGTATGGCTTCATTAAGAATGGAGAAGAGCCCTGCATCTATAAATGGGCAAATGGTCCAGTTGTGGTATTCCTTATCTTATACATGGATGATATTCTCTTAATCGGGAATGACATCCCCGCACTACAGGGAATAAAAGTTTGATTGTCATCACAGTTCTCCATGAAGGACTTGGGTGAAGCATCTTACATCATAGGGATGAAGATCTATAGGGATAGATCCAAAAGGATGCTTGGGTTATCCCAGTCCTTGTACATAGACACTGTGCTGAAGAGGTTCAGCATGGAGAATTCCAAGAAGGGCTATCTACCGATAGGCCAAAGAATTTCTCTCTCTAAGAAGGATTGTTCGACAACTCCTGAAGAGAGAGAGCGTATGAGTAGAGTCCCATATGCTTCAGCCATGGGATCTATCATGTACGCCATGATATGTACAAGACCAGATGTGGCATACTCACTAGGAGTAGTGAGTAGATACCAATCTGATCCTGGAGAAAACCACTGGAAAGTGGTTAAAGCCATCCTTAAGTATTTGAGAAATACTAAGGACCAATGGTTGGTTTATGGCGAGTCAGATCTGAAACTTGTGGGATTCACAGACTCCAGCTTCCAATCTGACCATGATGACAGCAGGAGCGTGTCGGGTTATATCTTTACTCTGAATGGTGGAGCCATCTGCTGGAAGAGTTCTAAGCAGCATACTGTGGCAGACACTGTTTGTGAAGCGGAGTACATTGCAGCATCAGATGCCGCGAAGGAAGCTGTGTGGCTAAGGAAATTCATCAACGAGCTCGGAGTAGCACCCTCCCTCGATGGTCCAGTCCTGCTCTACTGCGACAGCACTGGTGCCATAGCTCAGGTGAAGGAATCCAAAGCACACCAGCGGATGAAGCACATTTTACACCGCTTCCACTCGATCTGAGAGATCATGGATCGAGGTGACGTCGACCTTCAGAAGATCGACAGAAAAGAGAACCTAGCCGACCCCTTCACTAAAGCCCTGGCAATAAAGGAGTTCGACAACCACAAGTCGAAGATGGGTATTAGATACTGTGCCGAGTGGCTTTAGGACAAGTGGGAGTTGTTGGGAAATGTGTCCCAAAAAGCCAATCGTCAAGCTGTTGATGGTTGAGCAACCAAGTATTGTAATTGATTTTTTAATAAATAAAATATATTTGGCATCTTCATCATAAGCTTTCATCTTCTAATGAACTCCGTTGTTATGATGAAGTCCTTAGGACTATTTAGGTTCGATAAAGAGAGGATTTATCGATTAGTCCTTAAAACTGTTCACAACCAAATGATAGGCTGTTAATAAGGACGACAGCTTCTATCGAGCATAGGTCGCTGTAGGCCATATGGGTTGGTTGTCCTCTTAACCAAAGAGTGTGGAGACACTGGTATGGCATACAGGTGAGATGTAAGGGTACATCGTCATTGAACGTGACCAACTCCAGAGCATTCTGCTGTCGAGAATGTCTCTGATGGGATATAGGTATAAGTGTCCCTTAGACTTGAGATCGCCTCAGTGACTTGCAAGCAACTCACTGTGCTTTGGTACTGGACTAACTGAATTTCTAATTCAGGGACGGAAGGCTTCTGGGCACAGTCAAGTACTTGCGAAGTCAGAGTGTGATCGAGATGGGATTGACCACTCCAAGAGTTGGAGAAGAATGAGTCGCTGTATTTTAATTTAGCAAAACCTTGGCCAGGGTAATCCATCAGATGGATTTGATATTTTGAAATACAATGTGGACAACCTGATCAGAGTTGACAGCTGAGCTCTGGGGTGTCCTATGATCATTTTGGTCAAGGGGATGAATTATATAAAAACTATATCCGCATGGGTTCTAAGGATGTTGTTCTACACATTCGACCTATCCGGTCGTCGGGTATCATTGCTAGATGGTCACTTCGATTGGTATAGGAATTTGTTTCTATGCTACCGGCTTAGGTTCGGACCTATGAGGTCACACACATTAGAGTTCATGATCCGATCGGATGGTTGATCAACGATTAAGAATCATTCTAGGGTTAAATGATCAATACGATTGACATTTAACCCAGTGCAAGTGTTGCAGGAGGATCGATTAGCAATTCGATTGCTAATTGGCTTAATTTGATTAAGCCAATGGGCTGAGATTAAGTCTAATTAAATATGATTTAATTAGATTTATTTTGGGCTTGATTGGATCAAGTCCAATTGGTTTATTGGATAAGCCAAGTGCAAGGAAAAACTAGTCCTAGTTCAACTAGGACTTGGGTCAATCTAATTTCTAATTTGATTAGAAAATTAAATCAGATTTAAATCTAATTTAATCTGATTAAATTAGGTTCTTAATTGGGTTAAGATCTATTTTAATTGGGCTGATCTAATTTGATTTGATTTGGTTTGGGAAACCAAATTAAAACAAGTCATGAGACAGAATCCTAGTAGGACTAGGATTCCACCTTGCGCCACATAAGCCTTCTCCACGCCCTCTCTCTTATTCAACGCCAATCTCCACTTGTTTTGAGCGACAAAAGCCCTCTCCCAGATCTCTCCCACGTTCACAAAAGGTCTCCTCTCTTCTTTCTTACATGGAAGGTGATTTGGATCAAATCTAAAAGGAATAAGTTTGGATTTTGAATTCTATGAGATAGAGTTTTAGAAATCCAAAACTCTTTCGATTTTGCACCGAATTTATCCAAATTATTTTTGGAATTTTCGTGGCATTTAGGGTTTACATTGTACACCCTTTTCTGGTGATCCATGCACAAAAATATGGAGGAGGTGCTCAAGAGTTGGGCGTCCCTTAACTTGCCATGTTTGGATAAGCCTTGACTAGGTGTTTGACCTAGACAAGGACTCTATCATATCTCTCTATATAAGATGAGTTTATTTGTGAAATTTAAAGGAGAGATAGATATTTGAGAGGTCTTTCTGCCATCCAAAAATAAGAGAGAAATACCTTTGGGTCGTGGAGATATAAAAGATGCAAGTTTGGGTGTCTAGAGAGAAAAACGTGAAGAAGAAGAGGGTCTTCTTCTAGGGTTTTTATTTTCATATCTTTCCTCCTTCCATCTTGAGTTTCCTGAGAGTGTCTCAGATCTGAAACTCCTCCTTCTACTTTCCATCTTTGGAAGAGTCCAAATCAAGAAGAAGGAGGCACCTGATCAACCATCAAAGAAGGATCAGCGCAGTACTAGCATACTGTGCTGATTTCCTGAAGCAGGACTTCTGATCCAGATTCGTGGGCTCGTGTGGACGACTCCTAGAGGCTGGATGTGTGTGCGGCTTGCAACATCATCCTTAAGCCCAAATCAGCGAGGTTAGAGCGTCTAACTTGCAAGGTAATAGATCTGATCTATTGTTTAATACATACATTAGATCTAGTATAGAAACATGTTGATATGATCAACATGTAGTTCATGCTTTATTTATATATTTTAATTTTTGATTTAATGCTATGTAATAATCATGTAATAGGATCTTAGATCTAGAAATTTTTTGATCTTAAAAAATAAATTTTGATTTATTTTAGTCTTCCACTGTATGATCTTGAAAAAGTTTCAAGATCTAACCCTGAAACCCTAGATCTTGTTCCTTCATCTATCATATCTCTCTCTATAAAATGAGTTTCTTTATAATATTTTTGGAAAAGATAGAGAATTGAGGTACCTTTGGACCATCCAAAAATCAAAGAGAAAGACCTTTGGATCGTGGAGATATAATAGAAACAAGATAGGGTATTTAGAGAGAGAAACGAGAAGAAGAAGAGGATCTTCTTCTAGGGTTGTTTGTTTTCATCTCTTCTCTTTCTCCATCTTGAGTTTTTTGAGAGCATCTCAGATCTAAAACTCCTCCTCCTACTTCTCATCTTTGGAAGAGTCCAAATCAAGAAGAAGGAGGCACCTGATCAACCATCAAAGAAGGATAAGTGCAGTACTAGCATATTGTGCTGATTTCCTGAAGCAGGACTTCTGGTCGAGATTCGTGGGCTCGTGTGGATGAATCGTAGAGGTTGGATGCGTGTATGGCTTGCAACATCATCCTTAAGCCCGGATCAGCGAGGTTAGAACGTCTAACTTGCAAGATAATAGATCTGATCTATTGTTTAATACATACATTAGATGTAGTATAGAAACATATTGATATGATCAACATGTAGTTCATGCTCTATATATTTTAATTTTTGATTTAATGTTATGTAATAATCATGTTATAAGATCTTAGATCTAGAAATTCACTAGTTTTAAAAAATAAATTTTGATTTATTTTAGTCTTCCACTGCATAATCTTGAAAAAGTTTCAAGATCTAACCCTGAAACCCTATATCTGATTCCTTCATCTGATATATGATGGATGAATGGGTTTGATGAGTTATTCTTGACCTGCATCCTATCGGGACTCATGATAGAGGAATCAAACTATACGGTAACTAAATCTAGAGGTTCAATATTCTATTCTACTAGATTGCCACTACATACTATTAGGTATCATTGGTAGAATCGTGAGATTCATTGAGCATTATCTTGATGATCGATAATCCTTGATGGATAGAGTTAGAATCATTCTAATCCATTGAAAAGAGTTTTGATGATATTATGATAGAGATCACAGTATATCTCACTACTAGATAGAATAGAACTTATGAGATCGCACATAAAAGAGCTCTTTATCCGATCAGATGGTTGATCAGCGATTATGAATCGCTATTGGATTGAATCGTTAATGTAATTCATGATTAATCCAGTGCAAGAGTTGCAATAAAGTAATTTACTAAGAGTTAGTGAATTGTAAAAAAATTAATTAGCAATTGGATTGCTAATTGATTCGATTTGATTGAGCAATGGGGCAAAAATCAGATCTAATGAATTAGATTCAATTTAGATTGATTTGAATTTGATTAGATCACGCCTGATTGAGTTATGAGATAACACAATTATAAGAAAGAATAATTTTTGATTTGATCAGGATGTGGGTTCAATTAATTTTTAATTGGATCAGAATTTTATTAAGAAGATTGAACTCCTAATTAGATTAGGTTTTCTAGTCTTTATGGGTGCAACCAAATCAGATTTGGTTAATTTTAATTGAAGCACCAAGAGGAGTCCCAATTGATTGGGACTCTATCCCCAGCACCATATGAAACCTTAGTTTTATGCAAAAACTATTTGTCCATGAGGATATATGGTGTCAAAGTAGGAGGCACATGGGAGAAGAGTCCTATTCCAATAAGGACTCTTAATTTTCTTATTTGAATCCAAATCAAATCACATCTGGTTTAGCCTAAATAAAATATATAAAATCTAATCTAATTATATTTATAAATTTTTAATCAAATTTTAATCAAATTAAAAATTGATTGAATCAATATCTTGATCAAATCATGGATAATTCTCTTTTAGCGATTAGATCATCTCATAACCTAACAGGTCTAATCTAATTGAATCTAATTCAATTGGATTTTATTTAATCCTCTTTACTCAATTAAATTGAGCTAATTAGTAATATAATTACAAATTAATTTTTTATTAATTCACTAATACTTGATGAATTAATTTATTATAATTTTTGTACAAGGTTAATCATCAATCGAATGGATGATTAAGCCCTTGAACGATTCTCAATCGTTGATCAGCCACATGATCAGTCAGAAACTTCTTTTGAATGTGACCTCATAGATTCGAACCTAAATCGATAGCATAGGAATAACTATTTTAATCAATCAATATAACCATCTAGCAATGGTGACCGAATATCCGGATAGGTCGAATGAAGGTAAAGCAACATTCAAGAATCTATTGGCATATGATTACCATATAATTCATTTCTTTGACCCTAATGCTCAAGGACAATCTAGAATTTAACTGTTAATCCTAGATAAATTATCCATATTATATTTCAATCTTTTTCAAATCTATCTCATGGATTATTCGATCTCAGATTTTACTAAATTGAAATCCATTGATTCATTAACTCCTACTAATTTGGAGGGGTCAATCCCATCTTGACTCACACACCGACTTGACAAGTACTTAACTGTATCTAAAAATCTTTTATCACTGAATTAGAAACTCAGTTAGTTTGACATCAAAGTATAGTGAGTTGCTTGCAAGTCACCGTGGTGATCTCAGATCAGAGGGACACTTATACCCATACCCTTTGTGAGCTATCCTTGACAGTAGAGTACTTCACAGTTGGTCACATTCAGTGATGATGTACTTCTACATCTCATCTGTATGTCATACCAATATCTCCACTCCATTTGGTTACAAAGATAACCAACGCATATGACGCACCATAATTTACACTTGATATCACCATCATCCTAGTAATAGCGTATCGTTTGATCACAAATCAATTTAAGGATTATGCGATAATTTTTTTTTAATTGATCAATGTAATCTTAAAGACTTCATCACAATATAGGAGTTCATAAGTGTCGGATGTATGCCCTAAAAACTAATCTTGACTGACGCATATCATATCTCTTGGACATGATTTAGTACTTTATAGGCATTTATATTATCATTCATATTTTATGTATCCATAAATCATCCAAGAGATTAACAAGATGATGATATATTTTCTTAAAAAATTAAAAATTTGAGACATATGTCATTGATGTTTAATTCCTAAATTGCTCCTAGTCATAGGATGATCATGGAGATGGTGATTGATCTAGATAGACCAGTGCATGGATCGCTTTCTTTAGACAGATGGGTCTCGAGTCTATAGTGTAGTGACACTGGAGTGAGAGTATACGTGGTTGTTAGAGAGCAACTAGCACTGAGCATGACCAACACAAGAAGTCACATGGATGTTTGCTCACTCGTTAGTGACTTTCTTGATGCTGTAGTTGTATGACTGGTTCTTTGACCTATGGTGCTACAGCTGTTCATAGTAAGGCTGCTAGAATTTGACTACACATAAACATGGATCTAAATGAGCTCTTGTAGTGGATGTTGACGATAATTGATCCACTGTAAGAGTAGCGTGTATATCTAGATGAGATCTATCGATCCTAACAGAAGGGAGTAGTCCTGTGGGATTTATGAAGCTGAGTCTTTAAATCTATGGCCATAGCAGTATGATTAATAAAAAAAAATTTCATGCAGATCATACATAGACTCAAGCTAATTGAATTTGTCATATAATCGATGATGAGATTTGATGATTTGTCCATGACCTGCCATCTAGTCTGAACTAATGATAGAGAGACTATATCTTACGTTAACTATCCCTAAAAGTTCATCATTTTTTATTCTACTAGATTGCCACTACATACTATTAGGTGTCACTAGTAGATTGTGAGACTCATGAGAATCATCTTGATGATCGATGATCCTTAGTGGGTAGAGTTGGAACGGTTCCAACCCATTGAAAAGAGTTTCAATGAAATTATGATAGAGATTATAATATATCTCACTGTCAGATAGAATAGAACCTATGGAGTCATACACAAAGAGATTTTTGATTGATTAGATGGTTGAATTATGATTATGAATCGTAACAGGATTTGATTATCAATTTGATTGATGATTGATCCAATATAAAAGTTGCAATCAAGTAACTCACTAAAGAGTTAGTGAGTTAAAGAAGAATTAATTAGTAATTAGATTGTTAATTGACTTAATATGATTGAGCTATAGGGCTTATATCAAGTCTAATTTAATTTAATTTAATTTAACTTGACATGAGTTTGATTTGATCAAACTTGATTAGGTTATGAGATAACCAAATTGCATGGGAAAATGAATCCTAATTGAATTAGGATTTGAGTTTGACTCAATTTTTAATTAGACTAGGATCTAAATAAGAATATTTGAATTTCTATTTGCACTAAAAAATTTTATTTTCATGGGTGCACCAAATCCTAATAGGATTAGAATTAAATTGAGTTTGACTCAAGCATCAAGAGAGAGTCCAAAAGGACTAAGACTCCTCTAATTAAGTAACATCTAATCTAAATAGTTTGAGCTCCAAATTAAATTTAAATTTTTATCTATTTGGATCTAATCAATTACTAATATGATTAGGATTGGTTGAGATTTAAATTGATTTAAATCAGTCATCAAAAAGAAGAGTCCTAATTGGATAAAACTCCTCCCTTCCATGCGCCAAAACAGCCCCACACCCAAACCAGATTTGAGACACCATATTTTCTCTCCTTGTGTATGTAATATTCTACAGAAAAACCTGATTATTTCCATGAGATATCTGGTGCAAAAATCTGGTGGTTGGCGGCATGAATTATGGTAGAGTCCTAAGAGTTTTGAACTCATAGTTTCCTATCCAAACTCTATCACCTTTTGCCTATTTAAACCAAGCACCTTATGGGATGGGATAGAGGCTGAGAAGAGATCAGATTGATGCCCAAAAGAGAGGCCTTTTGTGCATGAAAAATCAAGGGAGAAAAGAGCCACGGTGTGAAGGTGTATGGTGTGAGGTAAGGTTGCACTTATCTCTTCTTTATTACAAATAACCAAAGGTTGGTTGTTAGGACACCTCTCCATCTTTTGTCCATGTTTAGATATGGGTTTCTCCTCTTCTCTTTATCCAAAAGTTGGATAAAATTCTTACATCTCTAGTGTAGAGATTTGATGCATGGATTTTAGGAAGAAAAGAGAAGAAAAGATTTTTCTTACGATCTCTAGTATAGAGATCAACATCCTCTTACTTCTTTCTTTTTAAGAGTGTCTTGAGAAGAAAAAAAGATTTTCAACCATCAAGATGTGATTTTCATAAGAGAGCTAGCACCCCAGTGAGATGAAAAGGCTTTTGATCAGATCAGAGTCTCGTATGGATATTTGCAGAGGCCGGATGCTTGTGCGGCTATAAGGGACCTTCGAAAGATATCCATGATCATCAGTTCACGATGAAGATTGGCCCATGTCAAGGTATGTTTTTTATTTATTTTTTTTATTTAATTTTTATATCTAAATCATATTTCACATATGATAATCCTGTTTATGGTTTTAAGATTTGATCTTATACATGCTTAGATTAAATTAGATTTAATCTGAAAAATTTTAAATTTCGCTACATACTCATTTTGAGAAATTTTGCATGAATGAAACTATGAAATCCAACAATTTGAAGATGTAATCTTGTGATGAATAAGGCCAAATAACTTTTATTATTTATTAATTTATATACAATTATAATTAACATAATCATCAAATGATTGATTTTAGGACATATTTTTCAACATGAATACTTCGAGAAGAAATTCATCGAGGTGCAGAGAGTCAACTCTATGCTGAATGTGGTGGACCTGCTGACCAAGCCTCTTAGCTAGCAGAAGATCGAAGGTCATCTTAAGATGATGGATCTTAGGTATATGGCTAATTGGCTTTAGATCAAGTGAGAGTTTGTTGGATTTATGCCCTATAAATCAATTGTTGGCTGACATATTATGTAATTTCATGACTTAAACTTATATTTGTAATCTTTTTATTATCAACAAAGGGTCTTTTCTTTTCAATCATGTTTATGTATCCATAATTTCTTCTAAAAATTAATAAAGATGATTTTTGTATATTCTAAAAGAGTTAAAAATTTGAGACATACATTAATTAGTGATTAATTTCTAAATGCTCCTGATCAAAAGATCATCACGGAGGACAGTGATCAATCCATTTGAGATCGGTGCATGGTTCACCTCTCTCATGGGCAGATGAGTCTCGGGTCTACAGTGTAGAGACATTGGAGTGAAAGTGCATATGATTATTAGAGAACAACTTACACTGAGTGTGACCAACACGAGAACCACATAGATGTCTACTCACTCTCAGTGGTCTTCTCGATGCTGCAGTGGTGTGAGTGATCATTTGACCTGCAGTACCATTGGCTATTCACAGCGAGGCTACTAGATTTAACTGTTTATTTTCTTGATCCCTAGCCATTTTGATCCTTACCATATATGTTGGCTTCAGTAGGTTCAAGTTTGCTGTTTGGAGTAGGATGTACCTAAATAAAATCTATCGATCTTGGTAGAAAAGGAGAAGTCCTATGCGATTTGCGAGACTGAGTTCAGAAAATTTTTAATCAAAAAAGTATGAATACTGAAAAAGAGTTTTCATGAGATTCACAAATGAACTCGAGTCGAGCCAATCTAGCATATAACTGACGATGGAGTCTGACGAGTTCTCCATAACCTCCATCAAATCAAGACTCAGGATAGAAAGACTGAATCATATGATAACTATATCTAGGAGTTTGTACTTTTATTCTATTGAGTTGTCATTACATATTATTAGATGTTACTGGTGGATTGTGAGACTCATCGGATGCAATCTTGATGATCGATGGCCATCGAAGGATAGAATTGAAAATATTCCAATCCGTCGAAAAGAGTTTCAATAATATTATGATGGAGATCACAATATATCTCATTACCAGATAGAATAGAATCTATGGGGTCACACATTAAGAGATTTAATCTCAAATTTAGTTCTAATTAGTTTAGAATTTATTGAAATCCTATTAGGTTTATAAGAACCATGCTAGCACATGTTAAACCTAATTTTTCTCGGGACTTTGATTTGATTAAGTCCATAGCCTTGAACCTAATCTAAATTTATTTAAATTTAATAGGACTCCTAATTATGAGTCCAAGAAGATTTGATTAAGTTAATTAGTTGGTATAATTATCCGAGCATTATTTCTTCTTTATCTCCTAATTATCTCTAAGTATGCATGTGGAATAGATGGAAGATTGGGTGGTGCCTTCCTTCTCTTTTGACAAGAATTGGATGCCAAATCCTAGAGGGGCCCACCCCCTCTTATGTGGCATGGTGTGGAGGAGAGAGAGGTGGGGCAACACCCCTTCTTATTTGGATACAAATCCTATTGTGGGGCAACAAGAGTTGGCGCCCCAACTACCTGACATGTATTTCTAGGGTACCTCTTGTACATACTTAAAAAGGCTAATCATATATCATTTATATATGATTTTAATTGAAATAAATCAGATTAAAAAGATAGAGGATTCTTATGAGATAAGGATCTACTTTTTTAAGATAATTGAGTTTCTATTATGTCTCAGGGTAGTGCCTATATAAAGGGTATGTCTATAGAGTTTCTATATAATTGATTTTTGATGAAAAATCTCTCTATCTCTCCCTTCTCGATGCCTTCTTTTCTCCCTCTCTTCTCTTTCACACCCAAGAGTTGGATGTCCCCTTGTTCCACACACCAAGAGGTGCTGCTTCGTCTTCAAGAGTGAAGATCGAGGAGAAGAAGAAGAAGGCTGCTGATCAAGGAGTTAATCCCATAGTCCAAATCAAGGCATTAATCAAAGTGTTCAAGGCCAAAGTTCTTCTTGGAAAGAAAAATCTTTTATGAGGAGAAATCAATTCGAGATCAATTTTGGTGGATATCCATAGAAGTCGGACGCATATGCAGCTCGAGCATCTGCAAATTTGTGATCATCAAAAGCAGTGAACAACTATCCACACCATGGTAAAGAGATCTGATCTCATATTTATATCTAAATTTTAAATTATATATATATATTTTCTCCTGGGTTTGGTAGGATTAGATTTGATCTGTTGCATGTAGGGATTAAAGGGTTTAACCTGTTTGTTTTCTACTATAGTTTTTTAAAGTTTTAAAATCTACATATGCTGCCTATTCGATTTTCTAACAACCATTCCAAGACCTATAATATAAAATAACTTGCACTTTTGATTGAAAAATGAAAACTTGCATCAATCTCATTGATGCTACCATGAATATCTAACCTTTGGATCCAACATATAAGATCAAGAAAGTTTAGAAACCATTACCAAACTGAAGTCTCTTGATCTGTTTTGGTCCAATGCTTGGAGAGACTCTCCTTCAGGTTGCTCATGCCATATGAAGTTGTCCGACCTCTACAGAAAGTTCATGCAAAGACCAGCACAGATCCAGGTCCTTGAAAGCGCTAGCTTGCAAGAAACTCGGAGGTTGATTTCTTTCTTCTTCTTCAAACACCTTGGATGCTCCGACGCAAGAGGATATCTAGAGGAGAAAGAGAGGAAGAGGAGAAGGAGCTCTAAAAAAATAAAAACCAGCAAAGGGAACAATGGTATGATGCCAAAGAAAGGAGCCACCTTTTTATAAACTAGGGCTATGATTTTCATCCAAGGGGAGGGCGCCACAAAGTCCATGCCAAAACCAAATTTTGTGAACCCCAAAATTTTTAGAAATTGCTGGTTGGTGTGAGGAGGAGATCTTGTTCTCACACACCTAAAAATACTTCAAAAAAATTAAGAAAAAATTCAATTAGGTGCCAACAACTTTTCTTGTTTGAAAATTTTCTTTCCATCTTATCACCTTATCTCTAATTCGGATCGTATTTGAATTAGGTAGGAGATAAGATTATGACTCACCATCTTTTGTCACCCACCCTTACTGGGTCCACTCTCATGACACTAAAAGGCTCAAGCCAAATCCAATTTGGCATTGAGATATGGGCATGGGTCTAGGTGTGGCGCAAGAAATAAGAATAGAGTCTCTGCCGACTAGGATGCTTCATTTCTAATTTGATTCTGAACTAAATCAAATTTGATTTGAATCCAATGATAAAATGAATCAAACCTAATTAGTAGCTAAATCATCTCAATAAATTTCTAACCTAATTAAGAATTAGCTGAGTCCAAGTCCTGATCAAATCAAAATCAAATTTTTTTTGCAATCAGGCTTGATCATATTAAATCCAATCTAAGTCAAACTGAATCTAATTCAATTAGATTTGATCCAAAGCTCTTTATTAAATTAAATTAACTTAATTGATAATATAATTACTAATTAATTCTCCATTAATAGTAGAGTCTCAGCCTAGTGGGACTCTCCTCCAAAATTTTAGTCCCAATGAGACTTCTCACCAGAATCACAATCTAATTATACTCTTCAGCCATCAGATCTGATCGAATCTTCTCATGCGTGTGATCCTATAACTTTGAATCTAAGTTGATAGTACAAAAATAATTTTTTATACTAATTGATGTAACCATCTAGCAATGGAGACCTGACGTCTGGATAGGTCGAAGGATTGTAAAACAATATTTGAGAACCTACTGACGTATGGTTATCATATAATTCATCCCTTTGATCCTAATGCTCAAAGTGACCTAGGGTTTCATTGTTAATCTTAACTTAGTCGATCATATTATACTTCAACCTTTCAAATCCATCATATGATTTATCCTGACCAAAGTTTTATTAATTTGAAATACACTGATGTATATCTCTTACTAATTCAGAGGGGTCAATTCCTTCTTGATAAGTACTTGACTGCACCCAATGTTCTTCTATCACTGAGTTAGAAACTCAGATGGTCCAGTATTAAAGTATAATCAGTTGCTTACAAGTCACCATAGTGATCTCAGGTCAGAGGGATATTTATATCTATATCCTTCATGAACTACTCTTGGCAGCAAAGTGCTCGATAAATGATCATATTTGATACAAATATACTCCTACATTCCACCTACATACCATATTAGTATCTCCACACTCTTTGATTAAGAGGAAAACCAACTTATATGGCACACAACGATCTATACTCAATATTACTATCATCCTATTAATAGCATATCTTTGATCGTGAACATTTTTAAAGACTAAATGATAATTTTTTTTTTATCGATTAATTATAGTCCTAAAAATTTCATTACAATACAGAAGTTCAAAATAAAATAGTCAATTTATAATAAAAAAGTTAAATAATTTTTATTAATAAAAATTCTTATATAATTACAAGTATGAGCACAATTGTCAACAGGCTGACGATTGATTTTGGGATATATTTTCTAGCAGATTTTATTTCACATGCATAGTCAAGATCTAAAATTTAAATTTTTAAGTTTTGCATAGATCTAAATTTTTTTATTAAAGTTCAACAACATTTTGACGTAATGTTGCCTTGGCATAACATAAGTTATGCTGAATGATTATCCTAGAATGATCATTGAATATTATTTGATAATGTATTAATTGGGATTTTTTAGATCTATTTATGTTTGATATGAGATATCATGTTTAGATTTGTTATGCATGAGATGTGTAAGGTTAGATCTGAAATACATTAGATGTATGATGAAATCTGATTTTACATGAGATGCATATTCATTAAATCTAATTTTGCATGAGATGCATGTTCATTAAATATGATTTTATATTTGCATGAGATGCATGATTAGTGGATCTAAAAATTACATAAGATATATTTTGTTAGATCTAAAATTATGTATGAGATATATAGATTATTAGTTTAGATCTGAAAGTAGTTTCGATATCTAAACTACCTCATGTTCATAATACTTAATTAAATATCTAAAATTATAAATTAAAGATCTAAAATTAAGTATTAATGATTTAAAAATTAAGATTAAAATATGAAATTAAGAATTTAAAATATTAATCTTAAGCATAGAATATGAGGGTTTGAGCTTGGATAGTTCAATTAGGTCTAGTAATTCGATTACTTTTGGATAATCAATTAGTACATGGTTAAGCTCAATCGAGATGAGCAGTTGATCCAATCAAGTCAAGAGTTGATTAGGATTAGGTAAAGAGTGCTTGAGATCAACCCAAAAGTTATAGATTGATCACATCGATTAATAGTCACATATTAGATCGATTAACTCAAAGACCTAAGTTGGCTCAATGGCTCGGATCTAAGTTACATAAGCTAACCTATTCAAAATTAATTGATCTATTGGTGTCTAAAGAGTGTTATAGTTCAACCTAAAGAAAAAGAGTTATTTAATTGATTCTATTCACTGACTTGGCTAATTTATATCTAAGGAAAGTAATAGGGAGAGCTCCACCAATCTTGCACTTATCTAGCCAATTTGATTGATTAGTTTTGATGTAGTTGCTTGGTGATTTGAGCTAGCCCACGCCTTTAGGGTTAGTCATAACAGTTATGACTAATTATGATTACATCCATTGTAATTATGGATTTACATGAGATATAAATTTGCAATTAAAGGATTAAAGAGTTTTAAATTAAAAATCTCCTCAATAATATTAAGTCGAGGGGTCTTCCATCATTGTAGTGTCGTGCTCTCTCTGATGTTGATTGTTCTTAGTTGGATACAGTGGGTCAGTTGCATCAAGGGAGAAGCAACCACTCTAAATATAGGATGAAGATGGGGTTGGGCCCAAGATCTATTAGGTAAAGGTCTAATGATGGCTTTACTTGCACTCAATGATGGGTTTGACTTAACTAAGGAATAAAATCAAGGTCTATCAAGTGAGATTTCAAGACTTAGAAACCAAATCTGCAGAAATTTATTTGAGAAGCATTGGGCAAGAGTTATCCACTCATTGATTGATACATTCATCAAGATCTATCAAGTGAGGTGGTGTGCTAATTGGTGGGACCGCAGTACCCACTAGAAATCTTAACTCATGAAGGGGTTTCTACTTTTAATCTGAGGAGTGTTAGGATCCGAAAAATTAGTGAAAGCTTCAAAGAAATAGGAGCGAAGTTTATTTTTAAAATAAAATTTCTAAAACAAACTAATATCACTTATAAAAGTCTAACTAGAAACTTATTTTCTCTGTAGAAAATTGTCTGCCACTAATAGTCTAGTCCGCATGTTAGAAATCAACCAATTGTCAAGTTTCAACTATAAGAATTGGCTAAGGGACTTGAAAGTTGTTTTGAGTTTCAAAAGGTTAAGTGTATATTAGACCAAAAAATGCCTATAGGGATCTTAAAGAGTTCAAGAGACACACCTTTAGAAAGTATGTCAGATCTGCTTGTGATTGAGACTAACCTAACGATTTCTTCTACTACCAGTTGGATAATAAATTTTGGTTCTAATGTACATTTGTGCACTTCAACGTGAGATCTTAAGGAATGTAGAAGGTTGAGGCTAGGAGAGATGATCCTATGTGTAGGCAATAGAGCAAGAGTTGCTGCTGTAGCCGTAGGGACCTATCCTCTTCGACTACCATTTGATTTTTATCTAAAACCTAGAGACTGTTACTGTATACCTAATGTGAGCAAAATTTGATTCTTATTTTATGCTTAACATAGGATGATTATGAAATTAGTTTCAATAAGGATCATTATACCATTTATTTTGAAAATAAAATGGTTGCATGTGATCACTTAATTAATAGTCTCTATCATTTGCATGTTGATGTAGATGAGTCAATTAATCTATCCAAGCAAATAGTGAATGCCATTGGATCTAAAAGATCCAGAGATGAGATTAATCTAAAATACATATGGAACCATAGGCTAGGTCATATTAGAGAAGAAAGGATCAACAGACTGATGAAAGATGGTCTTTTAGACTTATTCACAGATGAGTCAATTTCAGTCTGTGTGTTTTGTCTTCAAAGAAAGATGACCAAGCTTTCCTTTATAGGACACAAAAAAAAGATCATAAAAGTACTGACTCTGGTACATATTGATGTGTACGATCCATTCAATGTGCTGACCAGAGGAGACTATCCCTACTTCATCACCTTTATCGATAATTTTTATGGTATAGATATGTATTTCTTATGAGATATAAATCTGAAGTCTTTGAAAGGTTCAAAAAATTTAAGTCTGAGGTAGAGAAGCAAACTAAAAATCACTTAAGGTAGTTTAATTAGATCGAGGAGGAGAATATCTGAGTGGAGAATTTTTTAGTTACCTTAAGAAAAATGGTATAGTCTCTCAATGGACTCCACCTAGAATGCCTCAGCTCAATGAGATTTCAGAATAGAGAAATCAGGTCCTATTGGATATGGTTTAGTCTATGATGAGCTTCACCAACCTTTCTTTATTTCTTTAGAGATATAGCTTAATGACAGCCAATACTTAATTAATAGGGTTCCCTCTAAATCTGTTCCTGTTACACCATATGAGATATAGCATAGTAAGAAGTCAAATTTTGATTATCTCAAAATTTAAAGATATCCAGCCTATGTCAAACGACAATAGGCAGATAAGTTAGAGGCTAGATCTATGAGAGCTCATTTTATAGGATATCCAAAAGAGTCTTTATAATACTATTTTTACTTTTCAAAGGATACAATGTGATTGTGAGCTGGCATGCCAAATTCTTAAAAAGAGATTGTATCTAGGATGGAGCTAGTGAAGAGAAAAATTCAGCTCTAAGAGAGTGTCTCTGAAGAGTAATGAGTTATAGAGCTTGTGGAACCCATTCCACCTTATAGATCCATTAGGATCTTATGTCCTCTAGAAAGATACATAGGTATACTGAAAGAGATGTAGAGAAAATATTCACATAGATGATATGGACTATGTTGATGATCCAAAAATCTATGATGAGGCATGTCAGACATCGACTTTGAGAAATGGTTGGAAGCGATGAGTTCAAATATTGACTCAATGCTCACCAACCAGATTTAGACCTTAGTAAATCCATTAGAAGGAATAGTTCTTATTGGGTGTAAATAGATTTTTGAGAGAAAGATTGATTCAGATAGAAAGATGGAGACCTTTAAAGCAAGGCTTAGAGCTAAAGATTATAGTCAGCACGAAGGTGTTGATATCAAGAGATCTTTTCGTCAGTTGCCATACTGAAGTTCATTCGATAGCTCATGACTATAATATATGGTAGATGGATGTGAAAACTATCTTCTTAAATGAATATCTTGAGGAAGATATTATATGGAGCAGTCTTCAGATTTCACATCCAGTGATGGAGATCACAAGGTCTGCAAGTTGCAAAGATCTATTTATGACTAAAGCAAGCATCTCAAAGTTGGAATACTTGATTCAATAATGTGGTCAAATCATTTGATTTCATCAAGAATGAGGAGAAACTTTGCATGTTCAAGAAGATCAGTGGGAGGGCTGTCACATTTCTTGTATTATACGTGGATGATATTCTCCCAATTGAGAATGATATTCCCATGATGACTTCTGTGAAATTTTTATTGTCTAAAGAATTTTTCATGAGAAACCTTGGAGAAACATCTTATATTCTAAGAATAAAGATCTATGGAGATAGATCTAAGAAGATGCTTAGTCTTTCACCACAAATGTATATAGAAAAAGTACTAAAGTGATTCAGTATGGAAAACTCCAAGAGGGGCCTGTTACCCTTCACGCATGGAGTTCATCTCTTCAAGAAGATGTACCCTAGCACATCTAAGAAGATTCAATGTATGAGCAAGATCCCTTATGCTTCGACTATAAGGAGCCTCATGTATGCTATGCTATGTACTCGATCTGATATTGCTCTTACTGTGAATGTCACAAGTAGATATCAGTCAAATCCAAGTAAGAAATACTGGATTATTATGAAGAATATCCTTAAGTACCTGAGAAAGATAAAGGATCTCTTCTTGATCTTTGGAGGAGGAGACTTGCGGGTACAGAGATAAACTCAAACTTTATATTTGATATTGATGATATAAAGTTGACATCAGATTTTATGTTCCTATATAATGGTGGTACGGTTAGCTAGAAGAGTTTCAAGCAATCGATTATTGTAGATTCCACCATGGTGGTAGAGTACATCGCCACATTGGAGGCTGCTAAGGAAGGATTCTGATTCAAAAACTTTATTACGGAGATGGGTATGACACTATCAGATGCCATTTTACTCTTCTACAATAATAATGATGCCATGGCATTCGCTAGAAATCGAGATCTCACCAAAAGTCTAAGCACATCGAGCGACGATTTCATCTGATTCGTGAATCCTCGAGAAGAAGTTTGTCATGGTACAAAGAGTCGACTCTACATAGAATATGGCTGATCCACTAACCAAGCTGCTGAGCTAATAAAAGACTAAAGCTCACCTTGAGAAGATGGAGCTTAGGTTTATGAACAATTAGCTTTAGGTCAAGTGGAGTTTGTTAGACGTATGCCTTAGAAACCAGATTGGCTGATACATGTACACATTTTAGGGATATAATTTTATAATTAAATTTTTAAAATAAATAAAATTTGGATTATTTTTTCATTCATATTGTGTTCAGATTATGTCCATGAATCATCTGAGAATTAATGGATGATGATACGTAATCTTAAGAGTTGAGAATTTGAGGCACATTCATTAGTGGTTAATTCTTACATTCTCTCGATTGATAGATCATCATGGGGATGGTGATTGATTTGGATAGATCAGTGCACAGATTGCTTTTCTTTATGAGTAAACGAGTCTTGAGTCGATAGTGTGGGGATACTGAGAGGAGTGCAGGTGCTTGATAGAGATTAAGGGTACTAAGTGTGACCAACATGAGAAGTCACTAGGATGACTACCCACTCATCGGAGACTTATTCAAAGTTGCAGTGATGTAGATAGTTCTTTGACCTGCGATGTGTCGACTGTCCATAGTAGGGTTGCTATAGTTTGACTGTACAATCACTTGGTTACCTAGTTATTCAAAATCTTATGATGTATGTTGGCTACAAAAGATCTATTGTAGAATAGAGTGCGTGCCAAGATGGGATCCGTCGATCCAGATAAATAGGGAGAAGTCCTATATTGTTCATAAGACTAGTCCTAAAATCTATGACCATTGTAGATGAATGATGGAAAGAAGTTTTTATAAGATTTCACATGGATTCGAGTCGATTGAATCTGACATACGACGGATAAATGGGTTTGACGAGTTATCTTTGATCTGTGTCCTATCAAAACTCACAATAGAGAAATTGAACTACATGATAATTGTACCTAAAGGTTTAATATTCTATTTTATTGGATTGCAATATATACTGCTAGTGTCACTGATAGATCGTGAGACTCGTCAAGCATCATCTTGATGATTGATAACCCTTAATGGGCAGAGTTGGAATCATTCCAACACATTGAAAGGAGTTTCGATGATATTGTGATGGAGATCATAATATATCACACTACCAGATAGAATAGAACCTATGGGTCACACACAAAAGAGGTCTTTATCCATCAAATAGTTGATCAACGATTTCAATCACTACTGGATCTAATCTCAATGTCATTGATGATTAATCCAGTACAAGAGTTGCAATAAAGTAATTCACTAAAAGTTAGTGAATTGTATGAGATTAATTAGCAATTGGATTGCTAATTGGCTCAATTTGATTGAGCAATGGAGCTAAAATCAGATCTAATTGAATTAGATTTAATTTAGAATGATTTGGATTTGATTAGATCAAGCCTGATTGAGTTATGAGATAACACAATTGCAAGGGAAAATAATTCCTAATTTGATCATAACTTGGGTTTAATTAATTCATAATTGGATTAGAATTTTATTAAGGAGATTGGGCTCTTAATTAGATTAGATTTTCTAATCTTTCTGGGTGCAACTAAATCAGATTTGGTTACTTTTAATTGAAGCACCAAGAGGAGTCCAATTGATTGGGACTCTCTCCCTAGCGCCATATGAAACCCTAGCACCCCACCTTGCGCATGCCATAAGTCACCACACCTAATTTTTCTCCACTCCATGTAAACAGAGGTTTTGCATGAAAGATAAGCCATACATATGGCTTCTCAATGCCCTTCTTCATCTCAACACCCCTTATGGACAGATTAGATAAGGGAGGTTTTAAATTTGATGTAAACAATAATCCTTGTCAACATGAGATTTGATCTCATTAAACTTCCTTGCTGCCACCTATTAACTCCTTCTTTTATGTGATAAAAAGGAACAAATTCACCATGAGAAACTAATATTTTACCATGAAACACCTTTGGTTGGGGCATGGGAAAAATAAGAGGGGTGGTTAGCTTTCTTTTTGTGCATGGAAATTAGGAGAGGGTCTCCTCTTAGGTGTGAATAATCCCTAGGGTTTCTCTAGGGAGGCATTGGGTTTTTGAGAGAAGAAAAATAAAATAGAAAGAAAGGTTTCTCCTATTTCAAATCTTTATATTCCTCTTCAACATAATCCTCCTCCAAATCTTCTTCAAGACCTAATAAAGTCTTTGAGATCTGAAGGAGAAATCTACATCAATCATCTAGAGAATCTTCTGCAAGGAAGCTAGCACCCCAATGAGGACATAGGCCTTTGATCAGATCGAGGGCCTCGTGTGAATATATGTAGAGGTCAGATGTGTGTGCGGCTCAACAAGGACCTCATTGGATTTCATGATCATCAACAGTGGTGATTACCAATCCGTGCGAAGGTATCGAGATCTGATCTCGGTTTTTTATTCTTGTTTAAATCTGATTTAAATTTCAACATCTTAAAGTATGTAATCGATTTTATTACATATAGATTAGATCTATATCATGCATGTTAGATAGATTAAATAGTTTAATCTAGATCAGATTTAATTTCCACTACGTTCAGATGTTTTAAAGTTAAAAATCTTTACGCTTTGATTTCTGCATGCATGATCCCAGATGTATGACATCCTTCAATTAACTCAAAATCAATATTATTAACTAGCTCAAAGTAATCCCAAATACTATGCTTTCACTAAGCATTCTAATTTAAACCATTAAGATTTCTCATATTCGTAAGATAATTTTGATAAAAATATTACTTTATACCATACAAAGATCTAAAATTTTAAATTTAATCTCAGCCAAAGATGAACCTTTGATTCTAATCCTAAATTTTGCCTAGAGTATAACTATTTCAATTAACCTTTAAGTCCAATATCATATTCAAAACCATCATACGAGTTTACTATAATCTAATATGAATATGTATGTATGTATATATATATATTATTTATTTATTTATTTATTTATTTTGATTCTCATATCAATTCAATTAGATAATTTCAAGACAGATCTTGTAAGCATTATCAATGAGAAAATCTTCAGATGCTCCATAAGTTAGGATATTAATAAAAATATATAAGTGCCATTGACTCAATCATCTTTTCTAGAGTTTCTTCTATCGAGATCTTTTACATCTATTAAAATTCTCTCATAAGAATCATGCAAGTCTCTTAAAATCAAATCTTCATACAATACCAAAATTTATCAAGGACTTCAATAACAAAGGCAAAAGATCTAGATCAATTCGTAAACCCAAAACTTTTAAATTACAGTTTCACATATCTTATAATCATTGAATAGATATAAATAAGATCTTTTATCTTAATTCAAAAATAGTAATTAAAGATTTCACTAGCAATGTCAATAACAATGGCAGAAAATCTCTCGATCAACTTAGTTACATAATCTTTGAATTGAAGTTTCATTTATATACTATATAGTCTTCAATAGACATCAACAAGATCTATCATTCATATCCAAAGATGGTAATAAAAATTTCATAAATTAAATATTCTGTAATCTCGTAATCAATTTCTTCAATAAAAAAAATAAATTTCTATATACAAGCTTCATACATAATCCACATTCCAGTATAAATTTTGAAGAATTATTCCAGTCAAATATCATAAAAGATCTTCTTAGTCCATTCAGAAATAATATTTTATCAATGAATCTTTAGCTTGCTATTAAATAATTAATTTCAAAATCAAGAACAACATCACAATTCTTATATTTGAGCTTGATTTATTTAACAATTGATGATCAAATTAATAATCACTGTGCATAATGAAATTTCACAACCAATCCTTGTATAATTTTTTTAGATCAAAATCCAACTAATCATAACGTAATCCACAAATTGTCCATCATATATCAAACCTTTGAGCCATTATTCCTAAACAATCTTTTCATTCATAATCACAAGTTTTAGTCAAAAATCATGAAGACAAAGTTATACTGCAATCATTATAGATCTATATCTCGATGTCCCTAAGTCAACCCATCTACACTCATGTGTCTAAATTTTTTTTACTTATGCTCTGATACCATATTAATTGTCACACCTTCAATTCGAGATCATGAGTCCAGAGATCAAGGCAACTACTGCATACTTATAAAGAACTCTCTCCATAACATGAAGATATTTCAAATAGATATCAAATAACATAGTTGTATTTATTAAAAAACTAAAATAAAAAATTTAAATTTTATTAACCAAGCCAAACGGTATCCAAATTCAAATATCTTACATCAAATAAAATTTTACTAAAAACAAAAATTATATCTAAGTTCAATAAAATTGATAGTGCCAATCTCGTCTCTAAATCTCTATCTCAAAAATAACACCCATGTTATAATTTAATTATCTGAATCTAAAAAAAATAAAAGAGAGAGATTATGAGCTCCAAAGTCCAGTAATAATGAATATCTCAACTAGATATTTTTATATTATATAATATTTAAAAATAATACCATGAATAAATATAAGAATATATTTTATATTTATTTAAATAAAATAAATAATTTTAAATATTCATACATATATATGATCATAAATTTATTTTAAGTCAAAAATATATAACTCAACAGCCTGAACTACGACCATACTTATCCCTATGGCAGGGTCTAGAACAGAGTGCCAACATATAACCCTCATTGGTAGGATCCAAAAACCAATGTATGATCCTCATTGATAGGTCTAGAGTACCAACATATAATTCTCATTGGTAGGGTACAAAATATAGTTAGGCTCAGAGTACAAATTCGATCCGTATCAAAGCACTTGTATAACATAACATTTATGTCATAATTTCATTGAACATATACATATTCCATAATAAATTATGATATTATAGAAAATCACTTTTTGTTCAAAATAGTTCATAAATCAAGCATAATTCAAACACTGATACTTCCTTTCAAAATAATTATGAAATATCTCAAGAAGATAGTTCATCATTTACCTTTCACAGAATACTGAATGAATGGATCGATAACTTTGAGAGGATCCTTCAAATTCTATTATTTAAAATTATATTCTTAAATTAATTCTAATTTATAACTAAATTAAAATAAATTCTAAATCAAAATCCACTTAAGATAGATCCTTCACTAAGTTCGATCGAAATCATCAAAAGAAAGTCCTTCACTAGGCTAATCTAAAAGAGATAACTTCTAGAGAGAGAAATCTATCAAGAGAGAGAATTAGTCTATAGAGAGAAAATTTTAAAGAGAGAAAGTGGAGAGAGAAAGTAAAACTTTTATAGAAAGAAAAGTGGAATTCATATTCAAAGCAGGAAGAGAGAAGAGAGAGAAACTCTTTCTCTCTCCTTTCTTTTTTTTCTTTATCTTCTTTTTTTTCTCTCTTTCTTCCTTTTTTTTTTTCTTCTCTTTTTTTTTCTTTTTTTTTCTCATGGAATAGAGGACCCGTGCATCCTCTGTTTCTTCCTTTTTCTTTAATGTAACAAAGGATCTCCATTCCCTTGTTCATGCACATAGGGAAGGCCTCCCTCCCAGTCGATGATGCTCATGATCGAGGGTCGAGCCATGGTGGTGATAGCCGCTTGGTTCGGTGACTGACTGTGGCTCATATGATGGAAACCAAAATAAAATGGAAAAAAAAATAGAGAAACTCGGTAGTTAGGATTTCATGAGCTTTTCTGATAGAAAATCAGCAAAATTCAAACTTAAAACCCATAAGAAATTGAGGAAAAGTTGATAGAAGAGATTTACCTCATTTTTGGATGGGATTTGATTAGATTTTCAATGGCCAAATCAAGATTAAACTATTGGTAATCCTTGAAGAAAAGAAGGGGAAAAGGGCACTGAACTCGTGATCTTTAGGTGAGACAAATCAAAGGGTTTGAGGGCCTTTAAATAGATCACCAGGGAAGAGTTAGAGAATGATTTTAACTTGGATTCTTTAGGATTTTAGGGTTCCCAATCAGAAGAGAACTTCCTAGGGAGTTATCTATGTGTTTCAACCTCCCAACGTGATCCAAACTTCCCAGCTTCTAGCTTCCACAATAATTCCAACTTCCCCATCTCCAGGACCCAATTTTTTTTTTAATTTGTTACAGCTTTGAGATCAATGTAGGGACTAGGTATTACATTCTCCTCCCTTAAAAAATAAATTTTGTCTCAAAATTTTCTTGCCTAGGATTCATACTTCAAATCTCATTCTCCAACAATTTAATATTCTAATCCTTGATATAATTTCATCACTAAATCATTTGTTAAAAATAAAGGAATATCTTAAGAATTGATCTAAATCAGAACCATTCTT